>NC_084999.1:34958217-35115717 GCF_963854185.1 Sardina pilchardus | reverse complement strand
AATACATTTCACGCAGAGCGTGGATCACGCAAAGCATGAGAGAAACGGCCATCACATTTCAACACCTACTGTATGTGTGTATGTGCATGTTCTGTGTGTATTCTGTGTTTGTTCTCTTTCTTTCTCTCTCTCTCTGTGTCTGTGTGTGTTCTGTGTTATCTGTGTGTATTCTGTGTGTGTTCTCTCTTTCTCTCTCTCTCTGTGGGTGTATCTGTGTGTGTGTGTGTGTGTGTGTGTGTGTGTGTGTGTGTGTGCATGTGTGCATGTGTGTGAGTGTGTGCCTGTGTATGTGTGTGTGTGTGTGTGTGCACGAGCGCGTATGTGTGTGTGTGTGTGTGCATGTGTGTGTGTGTGTGTGCATGTGTGCGTGTGAGTGAGTGTGTGCCTGTGTATGTGTGTGTGCACGCGTGCGCATGTGTGTATGTGTGTGTGTATGTGTGTGTGTGTGTGTGTGTGCATGTGTGCGTGTGAGTGAGTGTGTGCCTGTGTATGTGTGTGTGCCCGCGCGCACATGTGTGTATGTGTGTGTGTGTGTGTGTGTGTGTGTGTGTGTGTGTGTGTGTGTGTGTGTGTGTGTGTGTGTGCGTGTGTGTGCGTGTGTGTGTGTGTGTGTGTGTGTGTGAATGTGTGTGTGTGTGTGTGTGTGTTTGTGTGTGATCTGATATTGGAGTGACAATGATGGCAGAGAACATAGTGAACATATACACATAGAGACACATAAAACACACACACACACACAAGCAGACACACACACACACACACACACACTCATAGACAGAGAAGCACTCATACACAAAAGCAAGCGCACACATGCACACACTCATTTACATACATAAAAGTTGCAGCAGGGGATGGGGTATAGGCGATGGAAACAAAAGCATGATTGATATTTGTGGAGAGAATGTGCAGGACTGAGCGGCGGTCATATTGTGTATCGCTTTGCGGTACATCTAGTTTTTCAAAGTGTACTACAATATACAGTATAGTTCAATATGTCACCTTTATCCAGCTTTCTTCCATGATAAATCCAGTCACATGTTATTTCTTTTGGATTGGCAGACACCATCAGAGAAAGACTGACTTCATCATTTTGTACAGCCTTCACCTCTTTAGGCTGGTCAGAGCTGAACTCAGGGGGAACTAGAAAAGGAGAAGGGGAAATATTTACAAAAATCGTATCATACCAAAGTTGTATTATCCATTTGGGAAATTCATTGCATTGAATGAAATGAAATTAACTGGAAAAACTATGCTAGCCTAACAATATACAGAAGTGTTTTATCGACAATTGTGATTTCAATGCTTTCAACAGAAGTTGACTTTTAGAGGAAGTACAAATAGAATCTGAATACAATAATTATCACATCATAAACATCATAAGGGGGCGGAGCTGCCCTTTACAGTTTTTTCTGAATGCTAAAGCACTAATCGTGATTCTTGTAGCACAATTTCTAAAACTATTAACACATATAGCAAAACCACTCACTGAGTTTGCAAAACTAAAAGCACAAACACTGCTTTGAACTCAGTTTGCAATTTTGTAACACACACTTTGCAAAACTGAAGGCACAATTCACTGCACAACTCTCTTTTTGCGGAACTTTAAACACAACTCACTACTTACACTCAATTACCAAATGTCCAACACACTCCTAGCAAAATCATACACATGTATGGCTATCATTAACACTATTTTGCCAACTGTCTTGGCACATTTTCACATGTGAAAACTGTTTTAGATCATTAGTTCACTTTGCAATCAGCCTAAGTAGTGTAAATAAGGCACAGGTAAGATATCCGTGTGGAGTACAATGGAAGGAGCAGGAAGAGTGAGAATTAGAGGAGGCCTAGGAAGAGGACGTGGAGGTGAAGGAGCGAGAGGGAGAGGACGACAAGGACAAGGAGCGGAGCCTTGGACAGGAGGAGATTGCATGCAATGTACTGTAGATGAAATTTTGTGGCCGTACCCAGAGAGATGTCATGATGTAGATAGATTTTTTATTTATTTTTTTGTCTTAGTGAAATTACTATTTTGTGTTTTGACTTTGTATTTGTTTTGATGAGTGTGAACACCAATACTTGAAGTTTGGATTCCTATATGTTTACAGAACTATGACAAAAGTATGACCTCAAACTGACATACTGTAACCTACCTTGTGCACAGAGAAAGCAAAAGCCAGATGTGTCTTGTATTCATACCATCAGTGTGTAGTTGACACAATGTGTGCTTTAGTAGATGATGGCTTGTGTTTACTGATTGATAAAGAAACACCATTTTTACAAAGGTGTGAAGAGTTAATCAAGCTGTGTTCGCTTTTGCAAGAGAACTACAATGTTTTGATAATTTGGTGAAAGGTTTTGCTATTTGTGTGTAGAGTTTTGCAAAAATAGCCAATAGTTACAAAAAAAGTGCTTAACCAATCAGAAAAAACTGTAAAAGCACACCACTCTCGACTTTGGGGAAGACTTTGGCTCTGCCTACCACGCCTGTTGTTGGCCTTCCTGTGTTTTCCTTACTTTGCTGTTTATCTCCCATTTCGTTCTTTACCATATTGTTTAATAAAACCTCTAGACAAACGAGCCCAAGTGACTATGTGTGCCTGGTCCTAACAAATATATTACGAAGGAAATCAGCGTTTTGAGATCTGATGGATGGCTAATGGAAGGTTGATACAGCAGGAGCTCATCAGTTTCACTGTAATGATTGAGAGGAGACTGAATTCCAAAGAAAATACATGCCCGTCATTTACAGTTTTTGCCAGTTGCTTGAACACTATAGACCCATGCTTAGACTAAAGTAACACAACTTGAAGTTTTGTTGCCATATCTCAAACACATGTACCTATACCTTAAACAAAAGTGCTGCTTTACACTCTAGTTGCAATTCTGCAACACATTTACTCCTTTATGCAACACACTTGGTCCTGCATATACTCTCTATGTCATACATAAGACACTTTGTTCAAAAATGAAATCTCAGAGTACCATTTGTTTAACACATGTATCCAAAATACGAAACACATCAGGTAATTGCAACCTCTCAAATACACATCTGAACGCACTTACTTGCAAAACTGAACACCAATCAGCCATCTACAAAAAACCCTCAGTTTAGCCATTGTAAATGGTGATGTGAATGGTATATCCCAGTGTTGTGTTTTTGTTTACTTGTGTGTAGAGTTTTGGCACAAAGAGCAAAGTTTTTTGTTCTATACAAAGTAGACTAGTGTGTTCCTCCTAATATGAAAGTGTGAGTGAAAGTGTTTAAGTGTGTTTCATTTTGTCACCAGAGTTACATTTTGACAAAGGATTGTTAGGTTTTGATAGCAGAGTTTAGGTACTGATAGTAGAGTTTCAATTTGACATAGATGTGAAAGGTATATTTCCTAGCGTTGTGTTAAGTTTACTTGTGTGTAGAGCTATGGCACAGTGGGCGAAGTTTTGCAAAATGTGTTCAAGCAACGGGCAAAAACTGTAATACTGATGCAATCAGTGCAGTTATTGGTTGTGTACAAAAGCAGCACTCTTTGTCTGTCACAGAGTATAGCCACCCCATGCCAAATAAACAGTTGCTATTGGTCAGATATGTCGGGAAAAAATCCAAATGCGCTCTCAGATTTGTCCATCCAGTCTCCAGGATAGTTGCACACAGGACAAGAGGTACATTTTCTTGGGCAAGGGGTTAGAGGTTAAACACAAACATATTCACTCACAAAGCACGTTGAGTGTATAGGAAGAGCCGACTCCTTCAGAGAGCAGTTTGCTGAAAGCATTGCAGGTGACCCTCTGCTGGTGATGCTGAGAAGTGAGAGAGAGGGACAGAGTACTCGTAAAGGACACACCGCCATACTCTGCACCTTTGCTGGGTGTTTCCACACCGCGTAGCCTATGATTAAACAACAGAGAGAAAGGTGAAAAGGTTAGTATAAGTTAACACTAGAAGCGCCAAGCGCCGGTCATTTGACCGCTGAGACGCATTATTGAAGCGCCATTTTGGTTTGACCTAGATATACCTAGAACTGCCGGTGTTCCAGTTTAACTGGTTTGCATGTTAACTGGTGATATTTGCATAAAATCAGTGAATATTCAACAAGGCCCTGCCTACTTCTTAAACACATTCTGCTCTGCCTCTGCCCCCATTTTCACAAAATGCTTGCAAGTGAGAGAAAATGATGGATAGCCCATCGCTGAAAGCATCACCAGTGTATGTCTAATACATGTTCATCTAAGCATTAATCACACAAATACGACACATGCTGTTCGAATAGCAAAAAATGATATGAAACAATGTAGCCTAGCCTAGATGGCTGGATTCGAACCTTAGATGTCCTGGACAAAAACATCAGACCACTAGCTGTTTATACCCCTACACCACGAGCTGCTGAAGGAATGGGGTGATTTTCATTAATTTATTTGGCTTTTAGTCAAAGTTAACACAGGTTAACATATGTGAGAAATATACGCCTATGTTAACTGGTGATATCACAATTTAACATGGGCATGCAAGTCTCGAAACAGTAGCCTAAAGTAGGTTCATCTTTGCTTCAACTCGAAGCCTACCATCAAACAGGCATGATCCCTACCACTTTATTCCGTTTTTGGGGTAAAATGAACAAGTAAGGCAAAAATGTGATAATCTATCATGTGGTAGCCTAATATTGATCGGCTGACAAACATTGTCACAACATAACATAGCTATATTAATTTATTGGGAAGACCATAGGTTATTTAAGACAAACCCTAATGTGGTTTCAGAAGAGTTGTGGTGCAATTGAGTAAGAGTGTGCAGTTGCAATTAATATTGACGCTTTAATGAGCAGTTCGAGGCCCAAAGTGATCTTCATATTTTTTGCGTATTAGATAACGTGTTTCTGTCCCTCAAAATGAACAACGTCTGAAATGAGGTCATGGCCATTTGTTGTTACTGTATGACATAAATCTGTATTATTTAAAGCTTGCATTCCTGTGTTTGCCATCACACTTAACATGGACGTCATGATTGCAGTATAATAAGCTATGCTAGCTCGTTGTCGTGCAATGTTTACCTTAGTGCCGTGGTAAAGATGCAGCTCAGAGAACATTTTGCCCACGCGAGACTCATGTTCGAAACCCAACAAAACCTCGTTGTTTTACTTGAACAATTCCTTTTTCTAGAGCATCTTGTGTGGATAATGCTTAAGCACACCTGCATGAATCGGTGATGTCCGCATGTTTTTGGCAAGATCTTTATTCCCAATTCTCGCTCACTTCGCTTCCTGAAAATGTGAATCTCCAGCACTCGAGGGGCGGAGGCAGAGCAGAGCGCTGTTAACAAGTAGGAAGGGACTTGTTGAATATTCACTAATTTTATGCAAATATCACAATCTGAACTAATCACCAGATACCATGGCACACCGGGCTGCGGTCTTTTGATGGCAGTGATTACAAAAAAAAAAATCTTTTCACTCAATTAAATTCCAGGACCCTACGTTCACGACTTTTCCTAAATACGCATGTTTTATCACCTAGTATTTTTACATGATCAAAAGAACACTGGTACAAGCTAGTTTAGAGCTATTTTGCTCTTACTTATGTGACAACACTGCCAGTATCACGTTCGGCCATGTTTTTTCAAGCTGCTGTTCTCTTTTCTCACAGCAGATGGCGCAAGGGCTCCTGTCAGTCGGGCATGAGAATAATATTTTACCATAAAACATATAGTTAATATATGTGCAATATGTATAATGTGATTTATTTTAATAACTATTTTTAATTTACATGGCATAGTCTATGGAGGCGATTTACAGTGGTAAAATGCAAGTTTGTTTTGAAAATGTTGCGACGTTGTTCTATTAGGCATAAATGTGTAAAAATTATTTTCAGCTGAAATTCGTTGTAGGCCTAGCCTATTTAAATTAGTTTCGGCCAAATCATTCATCTGCGCACAACTAGGACTTGGGCAAAGTTCTCTTATGGATTTATTTGGGCTTACTACGTAACGTACATTTATAGTTGTATATCTTCTAAGTTGTGTATCTTTTAAAGCTCAGACTAATGTATACTGTACGCAGTTTCTTACATATTTGCTGTAAGTAAACCACTATTTACTGTTAATTTATTAAACATACCTCTGCTCATTGGCGATAGCATCAAGTGGCGCAAAGCTAATTCTCTCGTCTAGCATTCAATCGACCCGGGTTCACTACCAGCCATCAGCGAAATTTTGTAGGCTTAGCTTACATTGACTGAATTCAATGACCGTTTTTCAACGTCGACGAACAATTAGTGTTCGTTAATGGTTTTTAATAACACACTATCTAGATAGATAGATAGATAAATAGATAGATACTTTATTGATCCCCAAGGGGAAATTCAAGATATTCTATCTGGAATAAACAAACCCCTGCATCTGTTCATTCCCATGCAGTTCCTCCTGCACGAAGGCTATATCGTCTATGTCCGACTGATTTCGCCTCCTGCACAGTCCAAGTTCACGACACCGCCTCTTCAAGGTCCGGATAGAAATCACAATACTGTTTACCATTAACAAAAAAATAACTGTTAGTTGTCGTTGAAAAACGGTCTACGAATTCAGTCAATGTAAGTGTGGCAAAGTGGATGGTTTGCTAAATTGACACATGTCGACTACGCCACCTGAGGCCCTTCCCCTCAGAATATGAATGATTTGAAACTGAATTAAGGTGTTACAAACTACCAGGCAACACAGGTTCGGGGTCACGGAAAACCAGAGAGGCGTGTGTCCAAAAATAAACTCTTTTATTACAATTAAGAACATAGGGAGTGAGTTCTCTCCAGTGTGGGTTCGCTCAAGTCAGTATTATTCTCCAGTGTGGATTCGCTAAACAGCAGTAGTACTCTCCAGAGTGAGTTCGCTAAAGTCAGTATGGTTCTCCAGTGTGGATTCGCTAAACAGCAGTAGTACTCTCCAGAGTGAGTTCGCTAAAGTCAGTATGGTGGCTATTCAGGGAATGAGACACTCGTGAATACACAGCACTACAATGCACAGCACTCAGTTGTCACAGCAAACAGTGTAATCATCACAATCACTCACGCAGGCTTATGGTGACAAATCATGACACGCAGTGCAACAAGCTAAGGAATTAGCCTCCATAACCGAACTGAATTCGTAGTCACTCGTGAGCAAACAGCAGCACACCTGTCGTCACTTCAGTTAATCAATGAGGGCTGACTTCGTGGTGGCTAAACACAGCCGACTCACAAACGGAATGAAACCAACACAAACACAAAACAGAACTAAACAAAACAAACCAAAGCAAAACAGCAGCGTTCAAACTGGAACCAAGTTGCCTTGATGTTGCCGCTCCCTGTTACGCCCGAGATCGCTCTGCTGTGGTCAGTCATAAGGCCCATGTTCAGCGACTAGCTGCACTCCGAGAAGTCGGCGGACACACGGAACCGGCCAGAGGCGAAGCCAATACGGGGAGCGGTGAAGGCTGGAGTCAAGCTAACAATGTAGCTACGACGCCAGCCTTCAACATAAAAACTAAAACCTTATAGCCGCTCCCACGTACTGATTGGCTCACCTCCAATTTCCCAGAGCCACTCAGAAGGGCATTGCCGAGCTGTCTAAAGGGCGTGGACCTAGTCCTGCTACATTCTTCCCAAGGCTTTTGAATCGTCGCCCCGACGATTAACCTAAAATGAGGCGACGCTGTACACCTTGGAGAAGGGGGGGGGGGGGCACCAGGAAGGCAACAACACCAGGCCCCGCTAATGGCTGTCGCTCTCATGGCGACCCATGACCCAAAGGCGCAGGTGGGGAGCTACCCTGGCTACAGCGCTGCAGTGAGCTACGCGCTGTAGAAACTGGGAGGGGGGGGGGGGGGGGGGGCACCAGGAAGGCAACAACACCAGGCCCCGCTAATGGCTGTCGCCCTCATGGCGACCCATGACCCAAAGGCATAGGTGGGGAGCTACCCTGGCTACAGCGCTGCATTGGGCTACACGCTGTACAAGATGGGGGGGGGGGGGTACCAGGGAGGCATTAACACCAGGCCCCGCTAATGGCTGTCGCCCTCATGGCGACCCATGACCCAAAGGCATAGGTGGGGAGCTTCCCTGGCTACAGCGCTGCATTGGGCTACACGCTGTACAAGATGGGGGGAGGGGGAAAGAAGGAGGGGGGGGGGGTACCACGGAGGCATTAACACCAGGCCCCGCTAATGGCTGTCGCCCTCATGGCGACCCATGACCCAAAGGCATAGGTGGGGAGCTTCCCTGGCTACAGCGCTGCATTGGGCTACACGCTGTACAAGATGGGGGGAGGGGGAAAGGAGGAGGGGGGGGGTACCAGGGAGGCATTAACACCAGGCCCCGCTAATGGCTGTCGCCCTCATGGCGACCCATGACCCAAAGGCATAGGTGGGGAGCTACCCTGGCTACAGCGCTGCATTGAGCTACACGCCGTACAAAACGGGGGGGGGGGGGGGGGGGGGAGGAGGAGAAAGGGCACCAGGAAGGCAACGGGAAGGGGGGGGGGGGGGGGGACGGACAGGGACACACAACCCAACCGAAGCTGGCCATGCACCAAGCCTACCTGACTCCTTCTTGGTCCCACAAACAGCTGCTGTTTTGTCTGAGATAATAAAAAAATAAAGATAACCAATAGTAATACGACAAAGCAAAGACAAGGTTACAAAAGACAGAAAAACACTGGAACACACGTCTCTGGCTTTACTATGTGATCCTCTGCCAACTACGCCAAATGTGGCAAAGTGGATGGTGTGCTAAATTGACACATGTCGACTACGCCACCTGAGGCCCTTCCCCTCAGAATATGAATGATTTGAAACTGAATTAAGGTGTTACAAACTACCAGGCAACACAGGTTCGGGGTCACGGAAAACCAGAGAGGCGTGTGTCCAAAAATAAACTCTTTTATTACAATTAAGAACATAGGGAGTGAGTTCTCTCCAGTGTGGGTTCGCTCAAGTCAGTATTATTCTCCAGTGTGGATTCGCTAAACAGCAGTAGTACTCTCCAGAGTGAGTTCGCTAAAGTCAGTATGGTTCTCCAGTGTGGATTCGCTAAACAGCAGTAGTACTCTCCAGAGTGAGTTCGCTAAAGTCAGTATGGTGGCTATTCAGGGAATGAGACACTCGTGAATACACAGCACTACAATGCACAGCACTCAGTTGTCACAGCAAACAGTGTAATCATCACAATCACTCACGCAGGCTTATGGTGACAAATCATGACACGCAGTGCAACAAGCTAAGGAATTAGCCTCCATAACCGAACTGAATTCGTAGTCACTCGTGAGCAAACAGCAGCACACCTGTCGTCACTTCAGTTAATCAATGAGGGCTGACTTCGTGGTGGCTAAACACAGCCGACTCACAAACGGAATGAAACCAACACAAACACAAAACAGAACTAAACAAAACAAACCAAAGCAAAACAGCAGCGTTCAAACTGGAACCAAGTTGCCTTGATGTTGCCGCTCCCTGTTACGCCCGAGATCGCTCTGCTGTGGTCAGTCATAAGGCCCATGTTCAGCGACTAGCTGCACTCCGAGAAGTCGGCGGACACACGGAACCGGCCAGAGGCGAAGCCAATACGGGGAGCGGTGAAGGCTGGAGTCAAGCTAACAATGTAGCTACGACGCCAGCCTTCAACATAAAAACTAAAACCTTATAGCCGCTCCCACGTACTGATTGGCTCACCTCCAATTTCCCAGAGCCACTCAGAAGGGCATTGCCGAGCTGTCTAAAGGGCGTGGACCTAGTCCTGCTACATAAGCTTCAAACTCCCACTCACAGCTGGGATGGACCCCGGGTCGATTAAGTGCTAGACGAGAGAGAAAGCATTGCGCCACTAGACGCTGTAGCCTAGTCTACTGATGGCCGGTCAAGATGGAGATGGAGATGGAGACTTATGGTCAATGGAGAGGGAGATAAATGCTTATCACTCTCTTTCAATGAAACAGCAGTCTGCTCAACTTACCATGGATATGCTTCATAAGTCACAATTATGAACATTATTGTTCAGTTCAGTTTTTTAGTTCAGTTATTATTGCCTATTATCATTGTTCAGTCTCCATCGGATTCGGAGAGGCACAACGATGCTTAAAGATGGTAGCCTACAGACAGCCGATGATTGGCGCAGCAATTTAGGCCTACATAACACACTATCCATAGCAAACATAGCCTATTTGAAACCTTCGCACATGGAGGCATTCAATAGAAGAGCAATTAGCATAGGCTAGTTGTCTTGTGCGATCATTCCCCCTCCCCAATACACTCGTCTAACCAGTTCACTTAGGACATCACCTATGCGGCATTGAGGACAACTACCCCCCTTCCCCCTGCATCTTTTAGTAGGCTAAGCCTATTAGTTGTTTGATATGTGAGGTAGAGCAGTATGCTGGCTGTTTAGGCAACTCGTGAAAGAATACACAATTATGTTTGATTGCATTATGCAGAACGTTTCAGAATGTTCGAATTCGCCTGGGTGCATGTAGCCTAGTTGTGTGAATAGAAAAGAATAGTGTAGAACATATACTTTTTTGACCCCATGAGAACTTCAGCCATGGACTGGTCGGAGATTGAACCGGCAACCCCCCGCTTATAAGCCCGAAGTCATAACCAGTAGGCCATGGCTCTGCCCCACCAGTGAGAGAAAATTTGTGTCTGAATGCTGAACCACGAATTCACATAGAAGTTAACTTAAAATGTAGAAAAAATTTAGCTCTTTTCAGCAGACATCGCAAAACGGAGAAAATCTCATGTCATTATTTTTAATTACTTCTCGCGCCTATGCCTGCTCAGCATAGCCTATTGCTCTCTCTACCTCCCTCCCTCCGAGGAACAAGATGCTTCTCCCTAAATGAATGAACATTGTTTTAGAAAGTAGCCGTGGTAGCCTGTAAAATGCGGCATAAAATCCTGGCTACTATGTTATTGAAACCAGACTAGGTTAGGCTTCGTAATTTGTTCCTGGTCCATGGTCATTTTCGGGTGCGCGAACATAGGGAACGTTCCCTGATGGTCATATTAACACTAGAAGCGCCAAGCGCCGGTCATTTGACCGCTGACCCGTATTACTAGAAGCGCCGTGTGGGTTTGACCTAGATATACCTAGAAATGCCGGGCTGCGGTCTTTTGACCACAGCGATTACAAAAAAAAAAAAATCTTTTCACTCGATTAAATTCCAGGACCCTACGTTCACGACTTTTCCTAAATACGCGTGTTTTGTCACCCAGAATTTTTACATGATCGAAAGCACACCGGTACAAGCTAGTTTAGAGCTATTTTGCACTCACTTATGTGACAACACTATGTTGTCTCGCGTTCGGCCATGTTTGTCCAGGCTGCTATTCTCTTTTCTCACAGCAGATGTCGCAAGGGTTTCCTGTCAGTCGGGCATGAGAATAATATTTTACCATAAAACATATAGTTTATATATGTGCAATATGTATTATATATGTGATTTATTTTAATAACTATTTTACATTTACATGGCATAGTCTATGGAGGCGATTTACAGTGGTAAAATGCGAGTTTGTTTTGAAAACGTTGCCACGTTGTTCTATAAGGCAGGCCTACATGTGTAAAAAATATTTTCAGCTGAAATTCGTCATAGCCTATTTATGTATGTAGGGCGCGTATGCCTACGTACATTCATAGTTGTATATCTTATCTTCTATTTGTAGGCTATCTTTTAAAGCTCAGACTAATGTATAAGCATTTTCTTACATATTTGCTGGACTGACTGAGTTACAGTACGTCGCGTCAAACAGATTATTTCCAAATCAACAGCGTATGAAACGTCAAGTGGCGCAGCGTTAACTCCCTAGACTGCTACGCAAGAGACTCGGGTTCATAACCCGGCACAAGTGAAATGTTGTGTCTCATATTGACTGAATTCACTGGCCGTTTTTCAACGTCAACAAACAATTATATTTTTGTTCATGGTTTTTAATAACAAACTATCTGAAATAAACGGATGAATCACAATACTGTTTACCATTAACGAAAAATAATTTCGCCAGCAATTTTCTAAGCCAAATTGAGCCGCCATCTGACAAACTTTGGCTAAGCCAGTTAGACTTTTTGCATCTAAAAATAATTATATCATAGAGACACACGCGAAAAAATAAACGATAGCCTATAAACGATTCCCACTGGATACACCACATCAGTATTGTGCTCGTTTCTACGATAGGCTACACAGGACTCAGTTGCATGTTCTGTAGACATGAAGTGGCAACTAAAGCCATTATCAGTCATGAAAACTTTGGCGGCTGCAGCATTTAGGTTTTGGCTGAGCCAGCTAGCCAGCCAATAACTTCATCAGCCAGCCGTTATTCTCAAAGCAAATGGCTTCGGGGTCTATACATAACACACTATCCATTGCAAACATAGCCTATTTGAAACCGATCATTCCCCCTCCCCCTTACACGTCTAACCAGTTCACGGAGGGGGGGAGGGGGGGGTCGTTTTGCTACGTGTGGACATGATCACTGCGGCATTGACAACTGCCTCCCCACCCCCACCACCTCTCTCTGCCTCCTGCATAGGCTGTAAGCTGGCTGTTTGTTGTTTACATGCAACTCGTGGAAGAATGCGCAATCATGTTTCATCGCATATGCACGTTTTAGAATGTTCGAATTCGCCAACGTGCGTGTAGTTGTGTGAATAGAAAAGAATATATTTTATTGATGCCTTGCTCAAGAGAACTTCTGCCATTCTCAGGTCGGGGATCGAACCAGCAATTCTTGGGTGTAGGGGCTGAAGTTCTAACCAGTGGGCTACGGTGTTGTCTCCCCATGACATTAATGTGTGTCTCAATCTTGAATCACAAATTCACATAGAAGTTAGCTTAAATTGTAGAAACAATAGGCCTATAGCTTTTTTTCAGCAGACATCGAAACATAGCCTATACATTCGCAAAACGGAGAATATCTTTTTCACTCATCATTTTTAATTAGGCTTCTTCTCGCGCCTATGCCTGCTCAGCATTTCTGCTCTCTCTATCTCCCTCCCTCCGAGGTAGCTAGAGCCTACAAGATGCTTCTCCCTAAATGAATGAACGTTGTTTTAGAAAGTAGCCGCGGAAGCCTGTAAAATGCGCTATTAAATCCTGGCTACTGTGTAATTGAAACCAGACTAGGTTAGGCTCTTTGTTCCAGGTCCGATCATTTTCGGCGGCGCGAACATAGATAGGCTACCTATTAAATGAATAGAAGTGAATTTGGGGAGTGAATTAGAACTAGCCACCCATTCATTTAAGAGCTTAGATTATCTGCCCAAACCCGAACTGCGGGTTACGGATCTCGAGATCCAACAACACCAAATGGGTAGACATTTTTCATCCTTCCCCTCCCGTCGGGTCAGGCTCCTAATCACAGAACGCGTAGGCTATGCCTCCGTTTTAAAATAACCAACATTTCTAAGTAGCATACAAAATGTAAAAACGGAATAGCCTATAAAAAATGAAATACTATGAAAAAGCTCAATGTCAAGTTTGCTCAAGGTTTGTTCAAGAACTCTTCCAGAGTTTTTACCTCAAACAACACATATCAACACAAATAAATGAACAGATAACTCAAACGTGCTGTATGTCATAATGAAACAACCACAGACTATCAACAACACGGTCTGACAAATTTATGACCAAACGATTTGATTTGTGCACGAAGCGCCATATAGCTATCATTATGTGTAAGTAACAGCCTCCCAGTCTAAGGACTCAGCGGTCTTTTGACCGCCTCGCCGCGCTTTAAGTAGATTGTGTACCACACAGCTCAGCCCTACTCGAACTTGCCATCGGCAGCATCTCTGTAGCATCTAAAAGCCCAGGCTCCTAGCTCTTTCACTAGCATGTTAGTTACACCAGCATTACACCAGCAAGCCAGACACTACAGCTAAATTATTTAAAGCTCAGGCTACATAATTGAGTTGAGGTACACTGAATGAAGAAATTGGTGTCTACAGAAAACAGGCTTTAACTAATTAAAATGCTAGTATGTTTGGTACATGGTATATTTATGCATCAAGAAATTACAAATGAAACATGCATAACAAACAACATCTACAGTATGAATAGGCCAGCCAAACATGTGGATGTTTAAGTGCCTTTGTATAGATGTAATTGGAGTGGATTGAGACTGTTACCTTTTGGAGCCTACAGTCCAGGTAATATTAGCTTTTGGGTTGCTGCTGCCACACAAGCAGACCAGATTCACACTTTCACCTCTGTGTAGAACTTTCTGTGATTCATTCTGCACCCGTATTTCTACAGTGATTGCTGCAACTAAAACGTAAGAAAAAGGAAATTACTGTAAAATCATATAAAGTAACAGCTTATTTTATGATACTATGGAATGTGGTTGTTTTCAAACAAGCGGATCAATTTCTGTCTGAAACTGCGGTACAATTTTCAAAATTCTCAACCTCAATCCTTTAAGGCTGTGGAAGGATCCTTAGATTTAAAAGAACACCTCACCGTCTTTTCCTATTAAACTATGTTATTCCCTTAACTAATGCGTGCACTCTCTAGCTCTGGTGCGCAGCGCTACTTTGATAGCACTTAGCTAGCCCAGTTCAATAACGTAGTTTAATATGAAAAAACGTTGACGTGTTCCATTAAGGGACAAGGACCAACAATGTCCTTGAATTTCACATTGAGGAAAAAGTGAGAGCCCTGTCTAATTGTGTTTTCCAACTATGATAATTAACCCCCCATTACATCTTTGTACTTAGCCCCCAAAATAATCTCTCTTAAAAAAACGGAACTAAATATAAGATAATAAATAAATATAAATATAACATTTTTGGTACAGAGATAATTGAGATATCCTTATGGAGTGGGTGCTTGTGTTTTCCCTGAATCCTCCATCTTGGTTTGTATAGAAATGAATATCAAGTCACACATAACGTAATGTAAAAGGGTGAATATAGGATGCAGGCAGAAATAGGTAACTTTACAATATCGCTTACTTTACCACACTGCGCATGCACTCCCATTTTCACCTTCACATTCCTTTCTCAAATCAAATCTGATATGAACAAGTTCTTTTTTGGAATTCTTTCCCATCAAAAGAATAAACAGTCTTGTCAAGGTGCAGGAATTATGAGGACTAACTGTATAACCTACAGTATTTTTACACTAAAAGTCACTTGGGGATGGAATAATGGCATAATATTGGGCCTTCGCCTCTCAGGACTCTTAACCTTCCTTGAGTCAGGTAAGCAGTAGTCAATATTGTTCTCCTTACACTGTACTTTAAGCCTGGTCTTGACAGAAAGTACTTTCTTGGCCTTGTTGGTAGCGTCACAGCGGAATGTGGCCAAGTTGTCACTGGGCTGAAGGATGAATCTGAGCTCTCGGGCAACACCTCTCTCTAAGGAGATCTGATTAGAGGTACCCTGTTTGGCTTTACCATTCTGTAGAGGAGCGAGAGTGTGTCCATCACTGCAAAGTAAACAAACCTTTGATACAATTAGGATGGAACATAAAGCCATAAAAGTGTGTGCTTGTGCACTCTTATTACCACATGTGTATAACATCTTTGTCCAAATCTCATTTCAGAAGTCAAATCTTAATACTCAAAAGGTAATTTCAGCCTATGGTATAAACCTAATTGAGAAAAGCTGGACAATGCTTCTAGTAACATGCTCACTAATTATTCAACCCACTAAGGCTTGATTGCACCCTGTGTTGTGTTGTACAGTTGCAGATATTGGTGTGACTGTCTATGACAGAGTTGCACAAATGAAGAAAAAAAAATAGATTAAACTCTGCATGACTATTTAATGTTTCTTAGCATAACTTTGCTTGTCAGGCTACATTGCACGTGTTTACACAGAATATTTGTATAGGCCCACCTGTTGGCAGTGATCCAACATGTAGGCCTATGTAAATATATATTCTAATGCTTTCAAAACAAGCAAAATAATGATTCTCTTTCGAACATTCGTTCGGTATTTCACTATGGGATGCGCCTTCTGGCGTGACCAACCACGGAAGCACCTATTGCACCATTTCTGTCTATAGACAGACCAATTCACCTTTGGCTAAGTCCCGCCTATCGAACGCGGATGAGCCAATGGCAGTGCAGTATCTCCGCACATGAAGATAGGGTCCGACAGTTTCACGTTATGGCTTCATAGAAATGCATTGGGAACCATGATTTCTCCCCGGTTTTATAAGATTATATAGTGATGTAAATTGAAAAAGGTCAGTCAAACGAAATGTGTGGGATTAACGCAACACCGATACACAGAATGATGGCTTTCAATCTTGATTATACTTTTTTTGTAATTATATTAAATTAGATTAAAGTCTCTCCTCCCAGCTATCCCCTATTTTAAGCAAAGGTTTAGCCTACTCCGTAGTAAACCATAATGAAACAGCTCCACCACATCTGCCACACAGTCAACTTAATGTAAGTAAGATAAACAAGGATATAAGTTAGATAAACAAGGATGTTCTCAGCACTGTCAGCATCGTGTATAATATGATTGTCATTTAGAGGAGACTCGTAGATAACTAACGTTAGCATAGTTAGCTAACCGCTGCTAACATGCTCGCCTCAGAAAAACTTGGGTCTGTGCACACTGCACAGTAGTGTAACATTTATTCACCATACATTAATAAAGTTGAAGTCATTTTGCAATGTAGACTATGTTTCCGTTTATTTGCAGTACCAGTTCCTTACATAACATAACCCGCGGTGTCCTTGTAATATGCAGGCAAGTCTATCTAGCACAGCTAAAATCAGTGAGTCCCATTCGCCCCCTGTCTTAAGTTTGTCACGCAACAAACCTAGATATTAATTTGTATTCATGTGTCTCCATGTCGTACTGGGGTTGTTCAACAGATTCTAAATGAAATACAGTTCCGTGGCTCTGTAAAAAAGCCTCATGGATTATAACTTTTACAGACGGGCACACGGCCTCCATTGAACTCCGGTCTGAGCTCCGGTTAGAGACTGACGGACTTCGCAACAATAACTAAGGGGGGCGGGGCTTAGCCAAAGGTGAATTGCAGCCTAGGGGTGGAACCCATACGTCACACCCTTATATTCGGCTGCGCAACCCTCTGCGCTCATTCTCGCTTTCTTCCCGTGAAGAACACAACCTTCCTCAGCATTAACCTCCTACTTAACTGTCCACTGATAGACCGTCCAGGCTCTGTCCCCGGGCGTAGGATTGCTCATTTGCTGAGCGCTTTCATTAGCACTATCTTGATCAGCGTCGTTGCTGGACTTGCTAACGCGTTAAGGCGAGCAAAAGACTGAGAAGAAACTTGGTACTCGGTATGGCTACATCCAACACCGGATTGGCCGACCAGGCGAAGGACGTCCTTGCCTGGCTGCCTGCGGAGCCATGATTTCAGGAAAAGAAAGCCAGAAAGGGTTTTTCTCCTGTTACTTTCTTGTAAGGGTGGAGGGCTACGGCCTATTAAGAGTTCTGAACAAACATTTCAGAAAATTCACGTTCAGAATGCTCACATACAGCACTCTGTTTCGTTCAATACATCCGGGGGACTGGTTCACTACATGCGATCTTCGTGACGCATATCTGCATATTGGCGTGTTCAACCCGCACAGAAAATACCTAAGATTTGCTTTTCAGGGAAGGGTTTACGAATACCTTTCAGTCCCCTACGGGCTAAGTCTAGCCCCCAGAACCTTCACCAAAGTTAAAGAAGCAGCACTGGCTTTCCTCAGACAGTCGGGACTCTGCTTTTTTGCTACTCTAGGACTTTACTTTTCAGGACGACTACCTCCTGTGTGCTGCAACGCGCGATCAGGCGGACCGTTACACTGCAACGCTCATAGCTCATCTATCGAGCTTGGGTTTCAACATCAATTACACAAAGAGTCATCTGTCTCCCTCTCAAACAATAGAATATCTGGGCATCCAGATTGATTCTGTCTCATTCCGTGCAACGCTGCCTGAAGAGTGAATCAAAGCGTTTCACCAATGCCTCTCCCTGTTCCGCAGGAACAAGACGGTTTCCTTCAGAACATGCCTCCATTTACTGGGGTTGATGGCCTCATCAACGTCAGTGATTCCGTTCGCACTACTGAGAATGAGGGAATTTCAGAGGTGGGTGGTATCCCTGCGATTATGCCCCCGGAGACATCTCAGACGCATAGTGAAAATATCACCAGCGTGCCTCACAGCACTCAACTGGTGGAAAAATCCACAAACACTCCGATCAGGCTCTCCCCTAGGAGTTGTGTACGAGAGAAAGGCAATCACGACAGATGCATCCCTCACGGGGTGGGGGACAGTCCACGAGGGCAGATCTGCCAATGGGACCTGGCCAGTATGGCTTCGAGACAAACACATCAATTTTCTCCAACTTCTGGCAGTGTTCTTAGCGCTAGAGCATTTTCTCCCATACATACACGATTGTCATGTCCTGATCAGAGCAGCCAATACAACCGTAGTGGCCTTTATCAATCACCAGGGAGGGACACGCTCCCTTCAACTTCACAACCTGGCGCGCAGACTGATTCTTTGGAGCAGCACCCGGATCAGCTCGCTACGAGCAACGCACGTTCCGTGAATCATGAACACCGGGGCGGACCTTCTCTCAAGGGGGAACCCCCTTTTACGGAGAATGGAAACTCCATCCCCCGGTTGTCAGTCAGATCTGGGAGAAGTATGGCAAGGCTGCCGTAGATCTCTTCGCCCACTGTTCTTTTCTCTCAAAGACGCAGATGCACCACTGGGTGTGGATGCGCTGACACAGCCATGGCCGAATGTGCTTCTTTACGCATTCCCTAATATCTCTGACACTCGGCAGAGTAAGGGAGCACGGACTATTTCTGCTGCTAGTAGCCCCAAATTGGCCCAGGAGGCTGTGGTTGGCAGAGATCAGCCAGATGGAGAAAACCTGGCCTCTCCCTCCCCACAGAGACTTACTGTCTCAGGCGCAGGGACAAATTCTACACCCCAGGCCAGACCGTCTGGCACTCTGGGTCTGGCCAGTCAGTGGTTAAACCTGAATGCTGCAGGTCTCCTTCCCGAGGTCATTGCCACTATTCAAAGTGCCAGAGCCCCGTCAACGTGCACACTTTACGACTGTAAATGTTTTGTGTTTGAAAAATGGTCTGAGGACAGAGAGGTCATCTCTTTTCAGTGCTCAGTTACCGATGTATTGTGTTTTCTGCACAAACTTTTAGACAAAGGCAAGGCCTTCTCCACTATTAAAGTTTACTTGGCAGCTATATCTGCTTGTCATGTTGGGTTGGGCAAACTCTCGGTGGGTTGCCACCCTCTGATTAAGAAATTCATGAAAGGTGTGCGCCGGTTACGCCTGCCACCCAAGCCTACAATGCCTTCATGGGAGCTGCCCATGGTCCTGAAAGCTCTCTCAGAAGCCCCTTTCGAGCCCTTGGAAAGCATTGATATGAAATATCTCACGCTTTAGACGACTTTGCTTTTGGCTTTAGTCTCAGCAAAGAGAGAACTACTGTAGGCACTTTCGATTCACCCGACGTGCATGAAGTTTAACGAAAGTCTGACAGCAGTAACGTTGAAACTGAACCCTGCTTTCATTCCAAAAGTGATAATTTCGTCATATGTTGGCGAGGCCATAGAGCTACGAGCCTTTCACCCTCCTCCTTTCTCCGTCGGAGGAGCGGAGACTACATTGCTTGTACCCTGTCCGAGCACTGAAAATGTACGTAGACAGAACGAAATGTATTAGGATGCTCTTGGACACTTTTATTCATTATCATAGGCTGGATATGACAGCACCGTCCTTGGCGCATACAGTGCTTGGTGAAGGAACTTCAGACGAGTGATATGAACCCTCAAAGTTCGTCATATCAGACTTTTTGCTTCGGAAGGCATGCAATACGGGAGTTGACTATATCATCCCATAGTGAGATACCGAACAAATGTTCGAAAGAGAACGGTAGGTTACTTAACGTAACTGGTTCTCTGAGAATATGAGTGAGGTACCTCACCAATATGCCCATTTTGCATCTATGCACGGGAGAAAGCATGCCTGAGAATGAGCGCAGAGGGTTGTGCAGCGGAATATAAGGGGGTGACGTATGGGCTCCACCCCAAGCTGCGATTGGTCTGTCTATAGACAGACGTGGTGGAATAGGTGCTTCCGTGGTTGGTCACGCCAGAAGGCGCTTCCCATAGTGAGATACCTCACTCATATTCTCAGAGAACCACAGTTACGTTAAGTAACCTACCGTTTTGTATGCTAGATGTGTGTGTGTGTGTGTGTGTGTGTGTGTGTGTGTGTGTGTATGAATGGAATGTGTTCTCTCTGTATTCATCTATACCTTTAAGGGTTCACTGCAGAAGAGAGAGAGAGAGAGAGTGGAAAGTCTTCAAACAGAATTGTCTCTCATGGCTGATTGACAGTAAAGATTTACAACAAGACGGAACCATTGCATTCCGTTACTGTGGTGTGCTAGACATTGGCAGATGTTGCAAGTTGTTTCAATTTGTCATGCTACTGTACATCGCAGTGACATGGTTTCAACACTTTTACCTCACTTTACAGTACCAGTACAGTACTTTCACGTCACAGCATTTATGATGTGTTGTTACTTTGACAGTCCAGCGGAGTGGGCATTCATTTTTGAACATCTTTTTGATTCATTACAACAACATGGGTCTTGCAAATGATACATATGATATGATACATTTTAAGATGTATTTCATATATTGAGCAACCATGCTACTGCACAATGCACATGACTTCAGCACCACCTGCCACACATGCATACATACATACTTTAAACCATGAGAGCTGTGCTCTGGGATTCCCTCCACTTGAAAAACACAACAGACGCAATGGATGTCCTGCTTGGAGTGTTACATCCTCTGGGGGAGCATCTAGCCACACCTTAAGTGGCGGATCTGAATGAGGTAAAGAGAAAAGTGGTGAAGTAAGATGTCTGAAAACAAACAGAAGGAAGTAAAAGGTTATTGTGGAGCTTACATAACACACGAAGTTCCTTAGATGTGCTGCTTGAGTAGTGGGTGGCTTTGTTGAATGCCTCACATGAGAGAAGGAGACCATTCTCCTCACGAGAGACTTTATACGTAATATTGGACATGGTCATCATTCCCCCATTTTCACCCTGGTAAAATGATGTGATATGTTATATAAAAAGTGTTAAGATGGAGGAAAGGTTTTTCTCCTCACATATGGTATATGCCTAGCCTGGGTGTTCCCATCCTGCCTTGCTCGGTGATTTCATTCACGCTGCTAAGGCAGTCTGGAAAATACCGCCCTCATTTTTGCCTGAGATAGGGGACCAATCACAGAACAGGGGGGAAAGCAAGACAATGATGAGCTATGCACAGACGCATTTGATAGTCATCCGTGGCACCCAATGAACGGATCTGGGCATTTTTTCAAATACAAGAAAATAAACGTCTGGTTACCAGATCACGTCTCATTTGAGAAGTGGTAGGCGCTAAGCCAGGCTAGTATATGCCCCAAGTAAATTTCAAAAGCTTGCGACTTCCTTCATTATTTATAACCCTTCATGTGGTGTACCTCTTTCAGAAACTCCAGAAAACTTCTGCAAATCGTTCATTAACTATGGATGTGATAGCATTTGCATTATCATTAGCATTTGCATTTTGTTGTGACCCCTCTTGGCCACCGTATTAACTACGTCCTGAATGTAATGTAAAACGAGATCCAACCCATAACTATGACAGGTCAGGTCAACTAGTGAAAATGAATACAATGTGTCATATCAATCATTCAGTGAAGTATTGTCAGCCAACATGTAGGTTATAATTGCAATTTCCTCACCTTTGACATAGATTCAACTGTTGTGTTAAGTTCCTTATAGCCTAACCACCAACGTAACTGGACTGGAGGGTTACTGGAGCTTGCGTGGCAACATAATGTCACTGTTTTCTCCTCAATTGCTTCAGAAGATCCCAATAAATTCACCTTGTCAGGCTCAACTGAAAGTGAAAAAATATAAAAAATGTGAAACATTCATGATTAAAATCAAGTGCTGTAAAATAAGCTTTATTTTTATTACAATTGCTCCAGCTGAACAAAAGTTCCACCTCGACTTAGTGTCAGTTTACGTTAAAAATATGTTGGAGTTTACAAGCTACTAAAAAATAACGGGTTGCACCATGCAAAATAGTTTCAACGTAACACTAAGTTATGACTTAAATTTTACACCTCCTCCCAAGGTTTAAGGTCCATCATAAGTTATTTGTTAACATGGTTTTCTCATTTAAATGGTGGGAATGTTAAATTCTAAGTATAAGTCGAGAAGAGTTACGTGACCGATTACACACTTTTAATTCACTTGATCAGTGTTTGAACCAAGTGTATTAACTGGAAATCAAACCTATCAATACCACTCAAAGCACACATTGAATTGATTTTGATTGATCAAAGCATTCATTAGTTAGAAATATGGGGGAGTGTTACCGTTTCCTTCACTAGCTATCCACTGCAGTAGCCTATGTTAGGCCAACAGCTGTGGCTAGAAAATAAATAAATAAAGGTCCGCACACTGATAGCAGCTCCCAGGTTTATTTAGCACAACGTTTCGGACCAAGGTTGCACCTTGATGAAGGACCTTGGTCCGAAAAGTTGTGCTAAATAAACCTGGGAGCTACTATCAGTGTGCAGACCTTTATCATTTCTTTTCACATCTTTTTGGTCCAGCACTTGCACTATTTAGATGTGCGCGCATTCTCTTGTTTTTGGATACAACAGCTGTGGCTGAAATATTCTCAAAAAAAGTGGTTGGATTATTGATGATGGGTTGGATAGTTGTTGTTTTTTTGTCTTGGCAGCGGGGCATGTGAGCGGAGCTGAGCGTGGAGCGAGCGCGGAGCGGAGCTTGCGAATTATAGTCAGAGCGCAGAGCGGGTTTTAATCCAAAGGCCGGAGCGTTGGTTTTGTTTTGCTCCAGTTCCGCTCCGATACTGCTCTCACCAGGAGTCTAGAGCATCCACAAGTCCACACAGAATCAGGTGTGCCACTAGAATTCAGTTTGCATCGAGAAGTTGCATTGGTAATCAATTTATTTTCAAAACTTGGATGCTCTTGTGCTGGTTTGAAATACAAATGTTAACTTTTGTATTTTTTATGCCTATTTATATTATGAGAAATAAGGTGAGATTTTAGCAATGATGAGTGCAGTAGTATGTTGTTCGGTAGGCTATGTTTCATAAGAACTAGGTCAATGGTTTCTTTTTCGCCGGCATAGGCTATGTGACACATTCAAAATCATTTAGCTTTAGCCTATTAAATTACACTGGTAAGATAATACACGTGTGAGTTCAAGATGAAATTATTTGTAGGACCCATCCTACATAGCCTAATCTTTGAAAAAAGTTTTAACCGAAAAGGGTTTCAATCACAGGCTCTTTCCAGCAACAAAGCCGGGCATGTCAGTTCAGGCCACATCGGGCAGTGTCTTCCAGGCGTACTTCGGGGAAAAAACGTCAGATAGTGCTCCCTATTTTAAATTTGAGCGAGCGTGGAGCGATTTCACCAGAGCGGGATGAAATTTTAGGTGAGCAGAGAGCGTTTTTTGAGCGGAGCTGTCTGGTGCTGGTGCAACTTTGAGCGATGGAGCGAAGGAGAGAACACTCACAAAAGCGGGGAGCGATAATTCTCGCCACTCAGCGCCACTCACATGCTCTGCTTGGCACCAAGTATATTGCCATGGCAGGTCACCACAACAAGTAGTCACCAATGGAAACTCACTTCATGCAAATGAGCAAACTCACAGTGCACAGTTAAAGTATGGCTGATGTAGAGTGGAGCTTGAGACACCTGGTTGATACTTTCACACTGCAGAATGGCTTGATTATCCTCTGCAGTCACCTCCAGGATTAACAGGCTCCTGGATCTTCTTTGAACAATATCCTCTTCCCAGCTACTTAACAAAAGTTTCCCATTCTTGGATGAGGGGAGAAACAGAAACATCAATGAGGAATTTACTAACTTTAGCAATTCAATTGAAATCTATTCAAATCATTTCTGTCACATTCCAGTGTTTCCTCTAGATTTTTTTGGCATTGGGGGCAGGCCATCTGCCTTTTTTAATTCTAGTTGCTAATCACACAATTTAACGTGATTCGGTGGGGACAGGATTCAGGAATAGGCTACTAAAGACAGGCCATCTTCTGTCTGACTCACGTCCTATTACCCCATACATTCAACCACATATCACTGCTTGAACATGCTTCACACTGGCCACGTTTACATGATGTTTTTAATTCCGAATTAGTTTATTCAGAATTAAATAGATCGGAATTAAAATATTCTCCTTCGAGTTTACATGGAAATAATAATTCCGAATTGGCGTTTACATGGAACATACGTTAATTACGCTTTATTGTATTCTGCTGAACGTCTGGGGGTCGGGAAGGGTTCCGATTGGACAGGCGGCGCATGAACGTAGCCTAATAAGGTCTACCGGAAGAAAACAAACTTTAGCTGGCTAGCAACTTTTTTGTCATCTCGGGTTAACGTTACAGCATGGACAATAACATAATGAAAACGGGTTTCACAGTAACTCTGATAATAGGCCTACTATTTAGCCAGCAGCTCGAGAATATTGTCAAGCTTCACGTTTGCTAGCTGAGGAGGAGAAGACTGTCGGAGAAGGGGGGAAGAAGACGGAGCATGAAACGAGCATGCGCTTCTTCTTCCTCCTTGTACGAGCATGCGCCAAACAAACGTGTAGCCCAGATAACAATGGGTTAAGCCCTAGCTAGCCTCAGCCAATGAAAGCAGCCTGCACTACGGTAGCTTGGTAGCTAGGGCAACCAAAGTTCAAAACAAATTGAATGAATAAACGACATGAACGATACGAACACAAAAAGATAACGCACGAAAGCTAAAGCTAAGAAGAACTAAGAGGAAAAACGAAGAAAAACGATAGAAGATAAAACAGAGATAAGATAGAAACACCAAGAAGACACCAACAACGATACCCGAAGCAATTACAAGACAAGATTGAACAACACTGAGCTTTATGAAGGAGTTCCGAACTGGTCAGGTTTTTATTACTGAGATTTGAAGTCGATGGCGAGCCTCCCAGAATTGAACTCTGATTGAATGAACTTCCCCCCTTCCCTGCCTCCCTTCCTGGTGGTAGGACTATTGACTTTGACTGACTCTGACTGACTTTGACTTTTCCCCCCACCATTGACAACCAGACACAATACTGTACAGAATTGTAATAATTGAAAAACATATTGGATTGATTGAAATTATATGAACATTGAACATTCTGAATATTTTTATAACTTTAATGTGTATTTTGTAACGCCTACAATATTGTAATAGATAGGGGGCGCTGTTGCGCAGGTACCATGTAGGCGATCTTTTGGCAAGCTCTTAGAGGCACACTTTTAATTTCGATTTAAAACAGATACATTTGGTTCTAATCCTGGATTAAACGTTAAATTCGTGGATATAAAGCACTTGTGAATATACTGGCCCACTTTGCTGGATAATAATGAAGCCACCGACTAAACCATCGTCGAACAGAACTGCTCGCTCTGGTAATGCTAGCTCCCCAGTCGAAGAGCTCCAAGACTGCTCCGAAAGTGAAAAGCTAACTGCCGGTATGCTAACCAAAGCCTTGGACTCACTTAAATTTGACATCTGCTCGAAAATAGACCTGGCTGTTGGAGGAGTGCAGGCTGACATCGCGGCTGTTAGGGAAGAACTGACTTCTTCAGTAACTAGCCTACAGAAAATTGCTGATGACCATGAGGGGCGTGTGAAGGAGCTAGAGGCTTCAGCAACGGCAACGTGTGACTCTGTGTCGGCTATTGAAGTCACCGTGTCTGAACTCCAAAGCCAAGTTAAAGTTCTGCAATCGAAATGTGAAGATCTTGAGAGTAGATCCCGGAGAAATAACATCAGATTGGTGGGTGTCCCTGAAGACCAGGAGGGTGCTATGGTGACTGAGTTTGTCTCCACTCTGTTACAGGAGGTGCTTAGGCTGGATGAGAAACCCTTGCTCGACCGAGCTCATAGATCTTTGCAAGCTAAACCGAAGCCTACCCAACCTCCGAGACCTTTCGTCGTCAGAATACACTATTTCCATGTCCGCGAGCTCATCCTCCGTCAGGCGCGTCAATTACAATCTCTCTCCCTCAACGGACGAGCCATACACATCTTTCCGGATCTGACCGCCATGGAGGCGAAGAAGAGAGCAGCCTTTGGAGACGTGAGAAAGCGGCTACGCGAGATTGAAGGCGCTCGCTTTGGATTTCGTTTGCCTGCAAAGTTTCGGATCACTCTGCCTGGAGCAAAGGAGCGTGTGTTCACCGACCCGCAGCTGGCGTTGGACTATGTCATCTCCACAGTTCCCGACAAAGATGCTCATGAAAATTTAGCAGATTGACTAGGCCCTATCTCTCTGGACTTTGACGGTAACATCTCATGTACCATGGTTTTACTGCTATTCTATGTTATGCTAGAGTAGCTGCTTTGTCTCATAGCTTGGTTTCACTCTCAGTGACCCTGGCCAGGTTAATATTTCCTGAAATATATAACTTTTTCTCTTTAAGTGATAAGTTGAATGAATGTCTTATTCCACGTTCTTGCCTATGTGTTCTATCTGTTCATATTGTCAGATATCCGCCTCAGTTAATGCCCTTTGGCTTCTAGCTCTGTACTACCTGTTAGGCTAACTTATGGATCGGTCTCGTGTCCGTTTTGCTATTAGGATAGTTACACCATGTTCGGGAAGGTGTATGGGTGGGGAGGGGTGGGTTATGTCTTTTGTTTTTATTATGTCTAGTCCTGTGTACAGCAGGGGGGGGAGGGGGGGTTTGTTGACAACACGGTTAATTTTAGTTTCAGATTTGTATGACTTATGTGGCTAACAATGCTCATAATGTTGCTGGTAGACCTATAACTTTCGCTAGCTGGAATGTAAGAGGCCTTGGTAAGCCCACTAAACTTAGCAAGGTTCTCTCTCATTTGGACAACTTAGGTGTTCAAATTGCTTTCATACAGGAAACTCATTTGAATGTTTCTGACCATGTTAAAATTCAGAGACGTTGGGTCTCTCAGTCATTTCATTCTACATTTAACAGTAAAGCCAGAGGGGTTGCTATTCTATTTCATCTTTCAGTCCCCTTCATTTCATCCTCTGTTACAGCTGACCGGAATGGACGCTATGTCATTGTTAAAGGGACTCTCTATGATACCCCATTGATTTTGGCAAATATTTATGCCCCAAACCATGATGACGAGCAATTTTTTGTCAAGTTTTTCTCCTCATTGCCTAATATTGATTCACATCTAGTTATTATTGCTGGAGATTTGAATTGCTGCCTTAAAAATTTGGATACATCAGCCTCTAGGAAATTTGTGACTTCAAAATCTGCTAAGACTATCACTGCATATTTAAATAATGATGGTTTAGTAGATGTATGGAGGCGTCTGAATCCCAATACACAAGGTTATTCTTTTTATTCCCCAGTACATCACACACATTCACGTATAGATTATTTCTTTATTGACTGTAAATTATTTCCTGTTGTTCAAAGCTGTAGTTACCATGCTAGAGTCATCTCTGATCATTCCCCTCTCTTAATGGTCATTAAGATGCCTCAAAAATGTACCTCCCGTCCCCCATGGAGACTTAACACACTTTTCCTATCTGACTCTAACTTTGTTGAATTTGTTTCACAACAGATTGACATCTTCATTGACACCAATGTAACTGATGATATTAATCACAGTTTACTGTGGGAGACTTTTAAAGCCTTTATGAGGGGCCAACTTATATCTCGTGCGTCCTATGACAAACAGCTGCGATCATTCACTTTATCTAACCTTACGGACCGCATCCAACATCTAGAAACCCAGTATACTGACTCACCTTCACCTGATTTGTACAAAGAGATGCTCCTCCTTAAGTCAGAGTTTGAAAACCTTACCACAGTCAATGCAGAAGAAATGATTTTGAAGTCCAGACACACTTATTATGAATTTGGTGATAAGCCTAGCCGCCTTCTGGCACACCAACTTCGTAAATCTGCAGCTTCACGTAACATCTTAGAGTTAAATACAAGTTCTGGGCTCATTCATGATCCTCAGGAAATTAATAATGCCTTTCAGAATTTTTATATATCTCTTTACACTTCTGAACACCAGCCCACTTCTGACGATTTAGCAAAGTTCTTTGATGCCCTTCCCCTACCAAAAATTTCAGAAGATGGAGTTAGAGATCTTGATAAACCTATTTCGTCCTCAGAGGTAGGGGAAGCCATTATGGCCATGCAGAGTGGAAAAAGTCCAGGACCTGATGGATTCCCTGTAGAGTTTTTCAAAAGATTTTCAGGCAAGCTTATTCCTCTTCTGCTTAATATGTATACACACTCTCTTGAATCTGGTATCCTCCCTAAAACATTACGTTCAGCCCAAATTTCCCTGTTACTAAAAAAGAACAAAGATCCTCACTGCTGTAGTTCCTATCGTCCTATTTCACTATTAAATGTAGATGATAAAATTCTAGCTAAAATTCTTGCCCGCCGCCTTGAAAAAATTCTACCTGACGTAATTTCTGCTGACCAGACAGGCTTCATCAGGAATAGGTTTTCTTTTTTTAATGTTAGACGTTTGTTTAACATTATCTATCATCCATCTGATTCTCCGATTCCAGAAATATTACTATCCTTAGACGCCGAGAAGGCCTTTGATAGGGTTGAATGGAGCTATCTTTTCTACACCCTTGAGATGTTTGGCTTCGGACAAAAGTTTATTTCTTGGATTAAGTTACTGTATTCTGCTCCACTTTCTTCAGTTCGCACTAATAACCTTTTTTCAGATTATTTTCAGGTAGGTCGTGGCACTAGACAGGGCTGTCCATTATCACCCTTATTATTTGCCTTGGCCATTGAGCCCTTATCACTCTCCTTGAATCATAATGCAATGGTGAGGGGTATCTTCAGAGAGGATCGGGAACAAAAAGTGTCATTGTATGCTGACGACTTACTTTTATATATTTCTGACCCGTCTAGGTCTTTAACTCATGTATTTTCCATTTTGGACCAATTTCATCACCTCTCAGGCTACAAACTTAACTTAGAAAAAAGTGAACTGTTTCCTGTTAATAAGGCTGCTCGTCAATATTCATTCTCCTCGCTTCCTTTTAAAGTCTCACATAGTTTTACTTACCTTGGTGTCAATGTTGTAGATAAGTTTTCTAACCTTTTTTCTGCAAATTTCTCTCCTCTTCTCAAACGGACTGAGCTTGACTTTAAGCACTGGAGTTCACTTCCACTTTCTGTTGCTGGTCGTATTAATTCGATTCGAATGAACATTCTTCCTAAATTTACATATCTTTTTCAGTGTATCCCTGTATTTATTCCCAAATCATTTTTTCACAAACTCAACTCTATTATTTGTATGGAATTACAAATCCCCACGTATAGCAAGATGCGTGCTACAGCATCCAAAGTGTCTTGGTGGAATGGCAGCACCAGATTTTCAGGCCTATTATTGGGCTTCCAATATACGCGCAATAGTACATTGGCTGTATGAAGATCCAGGGGCTGATGCGCCTTCGTGGTGTGTCTTAGAGGCCTTGTCTTGTCAGCCCTCCTCTCTACCAGCCTTGATCTACTCCTCTACCCCAGGCCCCTCATCTAACATTTCCAAAAATAAGGTGGTCAGATCTACTTTAAGAATCTGGACTCAGATGCGTCGTCACTTTGGTTGGACATCTTTTTCTTTAAAAGCTCCCATTTATTCTAACCATAATTTTGCACCATCCTTAATAGACAAAGCCTTTTTGAATTGGCAGAGAGTGGGCATTTGGTGCTTTAATGACCTCTACTCTGATGGGGTTTTTTCCTCCTTTGATTTGCTCTGTGAGAAATTTAACCTCCCCAAGAGCAACTTTTTTCGCTATCTTCAGGTTAGAGATTTTTCACGTAGAACATTCTCTTCATTTCCATCTCTGCCCCCTAGCAATCGTCTTGATAGCCTTTTAGAATGGCCTGGATCTTTCAGGAGAATCATTTCTATTCTATATAATAAGTTTACCCAGGAGCGTCATTCACAATTTCCTGCTTTAAAGGCTGACTGGGAGTTTGATCTGGGTGAGAACATCACAGAGGACATGTGGCTATCAATCTTGCAGCGAGTACATAATACATCCATATGTGCCAGGCACAGTCTGATGCAATGCAAGATCTTACATCGGTCCCATTGGACAAACCTAAAATTGTCAAAATACTTCCCAAACATTAACCCCATCTGCAGTAGATGTCACTCTGCTCCTGCTACCCATGCCCACATGTTCTGGGGGTGCCATCCCAGCAAACAATTAACGTTCTGCTAACTTTCACTAACGTTAGCTTTTGGTTCCCCTATGGTTCGTTTTTCAGCAACCTACTAATAACGTTTAGAGAACGTTATCTCCAGGTTGTCAAAACAAATAACGTTCCCCTAACGTTTTTACAACTAAAGAAAAAAATGTTATATTCTGGTTGAATCCCAGCAAGCAAATAACGTTAGCCGCTGGTTCTCCTGTGGTTAGTTTATCAGTATCCTTCTAATACCCTGGAGAGAACGTTAGCTCCAGGTTATCAAAGTTTCCCGAACGTTATTACAACTAAAGAAAAAAACGTTATATTCTGGTTGCATTTCTCTTTTCACACAACGTTGCTACTTAGTTGTTTTTAGGTATCTTATTTGTATAACCATATCGGTATTCTCTGGTTATGTGCGTGGGGTTGATTGATGAAAATCGCCCCAGAGTTTCTATGAGTTTCCAATTGAACACGGCCAGCAGCCACACTGCAAAGTCGGAATAATTTGTTGCAAAATCGACATATAGCCCTATTCTATTCTCCCCCCCTCTGTTGGATTGATATTCGGCCGACCAAAGCCAGCCCGTCAGCTAAAGGGGCCAGCGCGAGAAGCTAGGTTGAGAAACTTTCATCTCGGGTCCGTGAGTTCTGGGGTGTTGGTGTTTTAGCAGACTCAACCTCGCTAACTTTAAGACATTTGGATAACACAGAGATAATTACTCACGTAGGCTGGCTGTATGGTATCGATCACATTCTTCACATCGTTCTCCATGCACTTGTTCCATTAAGTCCAACAGGCTTTTAAAAAACACTGTACAGGGTAAACCGGGTGGAAGAGCTAGCTAGCCATAGTCCCAGGCAGGCACACAACGATTTCATGCTAACTAATCTGACGAATAGTTTTGGATTAATCCATAATCGATTAGAGTGGCACCTGAAATGCATTCATGTTTTTAAAGCTTTATTTGTTATGAAAATATGATGATGAGGACTCCAATGAATTATTTCTCAAACGTTGAGACTGCATCTTAAACAGCACAATGTTCCCGGGGGAGAATTGTTTTATACACGTAGTCCAAGTTATAGCCTATGTTACTGTGCTGTTCACTCAGCCTATCCCACAATTCCCAGTCCCAATTTAAAACAAAATAAACCAAAATCCATCATAATTCTGAACCGAGGACTTTTAATGGCATACGATGCAATAAAAACAGCCAGTTTTGAATGTTGAAACAGTGTGTTAGGCTAGCGCCTGCTCTGCTTATGTTTTGATCTGACTAATCGTTTATTATAGGAAAAGACACCGTAGACAAGAAAGTATTAGACCTAACCGCATTTAAATACTTAGCTGACACAAATACATGTTAACGAACCGTATTCGTCGCAGTTCAGCAAGCAGCTAATGGTAAGTGAATTTACATGCGTGTAGTAGTCTATAATGTCATTGCCTTAGTCATCAGAGACGTTCGCCGTCCCAGCTTGCAGATAGGCTGTAGCCGCAGATGGAGTGAATACAGCGAAGCCATGCCTGGATGTCACGATAATTCTACATATTTTTTCCCCCTTTACACTTTGTTGCTGGGAGGTTAGGGGAACGTTAATGCAACCAAATATAGTAAAGTTCCCTAAAGGGTAGGAGAACGTTCTGCTAACCAAAATAAACAACCAGAAAAAAACGTAGTATTTTCGTCAAGAAAACTTTCCTGGGGAACCTTGTGGCAACTTTCGCAAATTTCAGGCAACGTTTTCCTAACCAGGAAAAAAACGTTCTAAAAACGTTCTCCTAACCAGAAATTGTTAGCTGGGATGTTCTTCAAAATTTTTGGATTTCGATTTTTAAAGTCATTTCAGAATTCATGGGCCAGGAAATTGACCCCTGTCCATTCTTGGCTATTTTTGGCATCTCTCCAGACCACCTTACATTGTCAAAAACTCAGATAGACTGTATTGCTTTTGTGACTTTTTTTGCTAGACGCTTAATATTACTTAATTGGAAAGATTCCCATTCTCCTTCTTTCACGCATTGGATTAAAGATATGCTGTTTTTCCTTAAGCTAGAGAAAATAAAATACTCACTGAGGGGCCGTGTTAACACATTTTATGACCTTTGGGACCCATTTCTGACACATGTTCAAGATAAAATCCAACTCTCCAACTAAGGTGTCTTTTATAGGTCTCTGGTATCTCCAGCTCATCATGTCTGTTACCATGTTAATACTATGCATATTAGCCCTGTATACCTCTGTTTAAAATAATAGGATGTCATGCTCAATATTGCTCTGTGTTGTCCTGTTTTGTTTTGTTTTCCTTTTGGGGTGGGTTGTTTTGGTTTTTTTTTATTATTATTATTATTTTTATGTCTCTGTATTTGTTGTGTGTTACTTATAGGTTTTGCTTTATACTATTGACCATTCCAGTATATTTATGTACTATGTGAAAACCTCAATAAAAAAAAGAAACAAAAAAAAATATTGTAATAGATAATAATCAAATTGTAGATAAATATAGGGGTGCACCCAGATAGGTTGAATTGATATTTGTGAACATTGATATTTGTGAATATTTATTGCACTGCACTTTTCTATTTATTTACTTATTTGTTTTTATCTTTCTTTTATGGTTATTGTTGACACTTTATATTGATTGATTGTCTTATACAATATCAATACTTTAACACATTCTCCATTCATTAAATACTTTAATTTATCTTACTATTATCTCAAGTCTAATTACTTGCATCAACACTACCTCCAGTAGACGACCCTAAGCTTCTGAATATTGGTCCAGTTAATGTTATTATCAGCACTTTATATATTTATTCGAGCCGTGTGCTACAGTAATTTATGGCGAGCCAGCCAGGAGGTAGATGATTGATGTAAAGTATAGTTTATAGTCTTAAAATATTTCTATATTGTACTATTTATTACCATAAACCTTGCCATTAATATAGCTTACAATAATATTAATATTTTAAAACAGGATTTCAATACTGAGTGTCTTAACACTGATCAAATAAACATGGATGTTGTTCAGAACCATGCCGTTAAAATTCCAAATGCCGTTTTAGTTAGAGGCATTACTGGAAATGAAAAAGATGAGGAAGCTCTAGATTTCCTTAAACAGTATGGATCCATTAACAGAATAATACCGATTGAGGATCATTCTTCAGAGTTATATCCCAGCTTAATTGTAGAATACAATTCAGGCGCTGCCGTAAAGGCTTTAGAACCAAAACTGCCCTGTGTTCAGTTACCAAGTACAAGCTCTTAGCAGTGTTTACTCACAAACTGTAGTACATAACACAACTAAAGCCTGCCTTGCTGAACTCAAAGATATTGCCAAACGTAGTGGGAAGAATTTTGCTGAAGTTCTTAAAGACATGATGTCTGAAATTAGTCAGTCAATTGTTGATTTACCCCCTACCCCATTTAATAACACAGAGCCATCCCCCAGACCCTACACAGAGACATCAGTGCCAAATCCCAGACCCTACACAGAGACATCAGTGCCCTCCACTCCACACGCTAGCACACTAAATACTGCCCCTGTTTTAACTGGCAATGATTTAAACCCCCCTGAGGTGCAGCGAGTAGTAGTTGAACACATTGTTAAAAGAGGAGACATGGGTCTGCAGATGCAGTCGTGCCCTAAACTACGTGCCTTTACTGGAAAAGCCCCCAGACCCCCTAATGAACCTGATTATGATACTTGGCGTTCCAGTGTTGAACTTATGATGAGCGACCCTGCCATATCAGATCTACAACGTTCACGGAGAATACTCGAAAGCCTCTTGCCTCCTGCCACCGACATTGTCAAACACCTGAGCCCAAACAGTTTACCCGCTGTTTATCTTCAGCTGTTAGATTCTGCTTATGGGACTGTTCAAGATGGCGATGAGCTATATGCCAAGTTCTTGGGTACCTTCCAGGATACTGGTGAGAAACCATCAGCATACCTGCAACGACTGCAAGTGGCGTTGAACCAGGCTGTCAAAAGAGGTGGCATCGGAAGTGAGGAAGCAGATAGGAATCTTCTCATGCAGTTTTGTAGAGGCTGTTGGGATAATTCCATTCTGTCTGAGCTCCAGCTCAAACAAAGAAAATCCTGTCCCCCGTCATTCGCAGAGTTGCTACTACTGTTGCGAACAGAGGAAGATCGTCACGCAACCAAAGACATGCGTATGAGACAACACCTAGGCACCACAAGACAGAAAGTGTCCTCACAAGTACATTCTGCTTATGGCGGCAGTGAAGAACAAGAGTCATTTTCCACCTTGAGTATACTCACACATGAACTCACTAAACAAGTAGCAGAGATTCAAAGTCAGTTGGCAGCAATGACCACAAAGCCTCAGTCCACTTCGACCACCAATGCAAGAAGAGGTGCCAGCAGTAGGCCATGGCAGAAAAAGAAATCCGAACAGGCAGTGAGGGAGTCCATACAGCATGTTACATCGAGTCCATCCTCCAAACCCAGACCTTGGTATTGCTTCCAGTGTGGAGAAGATGGCCACATTAAGCCAAACTGTGATGGAAGACCGAACCCAGCTCTTGTAGCAGAGAAAAGAAGACAGTTAAAGGAAAAACAACAGGAGATGGAAAACCCCGACCTTGCAGATGAACAGTTAAACTAGAGACAGCCTCCATTACGGGACGAATGGGGACTGTAACTTATCAATCATGTCCTGCGAAAAACAAGCACAAACAACGAGCCCACCTTAAACAATCGAGCACCAAACAATCCATCTGTAAACTTCCAAGAGGATTAATAGGATCTAAATGCACAGCTCTAGTCAACATAGCAGGTGAAGATTGCAGCTGTTTACTAGATACTGGGTCACAAGTAACGACCGTTCCAGAGTCATTCTATGACAAGTACCTCTCAGATCAGCCTATAAAATCCCTTCACGACCTTTTAGAAGTTGAGGGTGCAGCTGGACAGGCCGTTCCTTATTTAGGCTACATAGAGATACTAGTCACCTTCCACAAAGACTTCCTTGGAGTAGATCTTCAGATACCCACCCTTGCTCTTGTTGTTCCAGATGTACACCCCAATGGCCAATCATTAGTTTTGATAGGCACCAACACGCTCGATGTGCTTTATGAAAATTACTCAGAAGTAAAGACCCCAACCCACCAGCCTGGTCCCTATGGATACAGAGCCGTATTAAACACATTAGAACTGAGATACAAACAGAACACCAACAGTACAGTAGGATTAGTTACCACGCTTGGAAGAACACCAGCAGTCATCTCTGCAGGTCAAACAGTCGTCCTTGAAGGGTCAGCCAGTGCTCAGAGCATTCCCACAGGAAGATGGGCCATTATGGAGCACCCTACTCAGTCATCCTTGCCAGGTGGTCTGTGTGTGAAAAGTTGCCTGATTGCTGTCCCTACTCATTCACCATACAAAGTCCCTGTTGTCATCTCGAACGTATCTGAACATGACGTCACAATACCATCTTCATGTGTCATTGCGGAATTGGGAGCTTTCCACTGCATCGTGTCGCAACACAGTGTGGACAGTGCTAAAGATGCGAGTGAAACGCAAAGATCCAAGATTAAGCTCAACTTTGATGACTCCCCTATCCCAGCTGACTGGAAAGAGCGAATCACACAGAAACTAACAAGTATGTCTGAGGTCTTTGCTCATCATGATCTGGATTTTGGAAAGACTGAACATGTGAAACATCAAATCAAGCTGTCAGATGAAACACCGTTCAGACACAGAGCTCGTCCCATACACCCCCAGGACTTAGAAGCTGTTCGTAAGCACATACAAGAACTTTTACAAGCTGGAGTGATTCGTGAGTCTGAGTCCCCCTATTCCTCGCCCATTGTCATAGTGAGGAAAAAAAGTGGAGAAGTCCGTCTCTGTATTGATTACAGGAAGTTAAACCTCCAGACAGTAAAGGACGCATATGCACTCCCAAATCTGGAAGAGACGTTTTCAACATTAAATGGATCAAGATGGTTTTCAGTGCTGGATTTGAAATCAGGCTATTACCAAATTGAAGTTCAAGAATCAGATAAACCTAAAACCGCCTTTGTCTGCCCCTTGGGATTTTGGGAATTCAACCGCATGCCCCAAGGTGTCACCAATGCCCCGAGCACATTCCAACGGTTGATGGAAAAATGTATGGGCGATGTGAACTTGAAAGAAGTAATTGTATTCCTGGATGACATCATTGTGTTTTCAAGTACATTAGAGGAACACGAGACAAGACTGATGAGAGTGTTAAGTCGCCTGAAAGAGTATGGTCTTAAACTGTCTGCTGAAAAATGTAAATTCTTTCAAACATCGGTCAGATATCTTGGTCACATAGTGTCACGTGATGGAGTTGAGACAGACCCTGAGAAAGTTAGAGCCTTAAAAACCTGGCCAGTTCCCAGAAACCTGAAAGAATTAAGATCATTTCTAGGCTTTTCTGGATATTATCGCAGATTCATAAAAGACTACTCTACAATAGTCCGGCCACTTAATGAATTAACTCGAGGATATCCACCTGTCCATAAAAATACAAGAACCAAAAGGAAATCTGATCCAGCAGTTGGGCATCCACCTCATACACCGGCAGTTGGGCATCCACCTTTAAAAGCGGCAGTTGGGCATCCACCTTTAACAGCGGCAGTTGGGCATCCACCTCATACACCGGCAGTTGGGCATCCACCTTTAACAGCGGCAGTTGGGCATCCACCTCATACACCGGCAGTTGGGCATCCACCGAAACCTTGTTATTTCCACCCGAAGGAAGTTTTTGGCTGTCGCTGGACACCTGATTGTCAAGAAGCATTTGACACTATAATCTGCAAACTGACATCAGCTCCAGTCCTGGGTTTTGCAGACCCGAAGTCACCTTACATCCTCCACACAGATGCCAGTACCACTGGCTTGGGAGCAGCTCTGTACCAGGAGCAAGAAGGCAAATTAAGAGCTATAGCATTTGCGAGCAGAGGACTATCCCGAAGTGAATCCAGATATCCAGCCCACAAATTAGAGTTTCTCGCCCTCAAATGGTCAGTAACTGAGAAGTTTAAAGATTATCTCTATGGCAATCAATTTACAGTTTTTACCGATAGTAATCCCCTAACATATATACTGACCACTGCACGACTAGATGCCACTAGCTATAGATGGCTTGCAGCCCTGTCTAATTATGACTTCAAACTACAGTATAGGGCAGGCAAATTGAATATAGATGCCGATGGTCTATCAAGACGACCGCATGGAGAACTCCTCAACGATGTCCAATCCAGGAAAGAACAGGAACGCATTCACCACTTCACTCAACGTCTTTTTGCTGACACAGAGACCACAGGCACCGCTAGCCAGGATGTGGATGTAGTCAAGGCCATCTGTGAAAGCTGTCTGGTCAGAGTTTCCAGTGACCAGGGTTCAAGCGGTTGTGGCATCACCCTCGTCGAGTCTCTTGCCGCCTCCGCAGATGCACTACCAGAGTGTTATGCTTCGGAGAACTGCCATGGATTACCATCCATCCCTTCCCTGTCACAGTCTGAGTTGAGAGAAAAACAGAGAAATGATTCTGCCATTCGCGAGGTGATCACTCAAATGGAGCTTGGAGAGAAACCACCTCCCACTGTACGGAAGGAGCTTCCCGATCTCCCACTCCTGTTAAGAGAATGGAATAGATTGGAATTACACAACGGAGTTCTGTACCGCAGAAGACAAGATGCAGATCAGACCACACATCAACTTGTCCTCCCTGAAGAATTCAGAGAAACTGTTTTGCATAGTTTGCATAATGATATGGGACACATGGGAATCGACAGAACACTTGATCTTGTTAGGAGTAGATTTTATTGGCCAAGAATGTCCACTGACATAGAGAACAAAATAAAGACCTGTGAGCGATGTGTTCGAAGAAAGAGTCTTCCTGAAAGATCAGCCCCGCTAGTAAGCATTAGAACATCAAGGCCATTAGAGCTTGTTTGCATGGATTTCCTTTCTCTGGAGCCAGATCAAAGTAACACCAAAGACATCCTTGTGATATCAGACCATTTTACAAAATTTGCAGTTGCCATCCCTACTCCCAATAAGACAGCCAAAACCGTTGCAAAGTGTCTATGGGACAACTTCCTTGTATGCTATGGGATCCCTGAGAAATTACACAGCGACCAAGGGCCTGAATTTGAATCTCGGCTGATCAAGGAGCTGTGTCAAGTCTCAGGAATTCAGAAGATCAGAACTACCCCATACCACCCAAGGGGTAATCCTGTAGAACGATTCAACAGAACATTATTAGGAATGTTAGGAACTCTTGAAAACAAACAAAAGTCTCAGTGGAAAGGATATGTAAAGCCACTCGTTCACGCATACAATTGTACAAGGAATGATGTGACAGGATTCACCCCCTACGAGTTGATGTTTGGCCGCAAACCCCGCCTTCCAGTTGATCTAGCCTTTGGCTTGCCTTTCAAAGGACAAGAGCACAAATCGCACTCACAATATGTGCAGAACCTCAGATCCAGATTGGAGGAGAGCTACAAGTTGGCTGCGCAGAACTCTCAAAAAGTTGCTGACCGAAACAAGGCCCAGTTTGACAAGAAAGTTACCACGTCTGACCTGGAGATCGGAGACAGAGTCCTAGTGAGGAATGTTCGGCTACGTGGCAAACACAAATTAGCAGATAAGTGGGAAAAGGACATCCACATTGTCATCAAACGTGCTGGAGACCTCCCAGTCTACACTGTAAGATCTGAGTCCAGAGATGGTCCCACACGGACACTCCATCGAGACCTCTTGCTTCCCTGTGGTTTTCTTCCTGTGACTGAGAAGGTAGAGGAAGAGCCCCCTCAACCTAAGCTCACACGGCGAGTCAAGACACGTCAGACTGTTCCCGAGTATGAGACAGAAGCCACTGACTCTAGTGATTCTGAAGACGAGTTTTTAGTCCCCCCTTTCAGCTCTATCCAATTTACGTCCCGCACCAATCCAACATCTGGGACAGATGGTATTCAAACCCCCGGCACATCTGTAGATCACAGACTCAATACCAAACAGGTACCCCAGGTACCTGCTTCAGCTCAACACCAAGACCAAGATCCTGACACAGCTGTAAGCCCCAACCCAGATCTGCCCCCTCTAGTCCCCAAGGTTTATCAAGAGTCTACTTCAGCTCAACACCAGAAGCAAGATCCTGACACAGCTGTAAGTTCCAGTTCAGATCCACCCCCTCCAGTCCCCGAGGGTTGTCTAGAGTCAACTTCAGACCCACTGCTTGAAGAGGAATCTTTGACATCTGATACTGAAACCGTGCTTGTTGGAGCAGAAAGAACCCCTGCTGAGATACTCCCTGGCAACCTTCCTCAAGCCAACCTGTTGCAGAATGGTCCTTCAGAGAACCCTCCAAGACGGTCACAGAGGCATAGAGTGGAACCCAAGAGACTGCAGTATTCCCAGATGGGCAAGCCCTTGATCTCCATAGCCCAAGCCCTTTTCCATGGATTATCAGAAGTTTACACAGATGCATTGACTTGAGAACAGTAGGCCCTACTCACACCCCTTTCTCTCTGCCCTTACAGCCCCTGTAGTCAATATTCAGCCTGGTCGTTCATGCAACGGGACGTGCATGAGTTCAAAGGGGGAGGGTGTAGCCCAGATAACAATGGGTTAAGCCCTAGCTAGCCTCAGCCAATGAAAGCAGCCTGCACTACGGTAGCTTGGTAGCTAGGGCAACCAAAGTTCAAAACAAATTGAATGAATAAACGACATGAACGATACGAACACAAAAAGATAACGCACGAAAGCTAAAGCTAAGAAGAACTAAGAGGAAAAACGAAGAAAAACGATAGAAGATAAAACAGAGATAAGATAGAAACACCAAGAAGACACCAACAACGATACCCGAAGCAATTACAAGACAAGATTGAACAACACTGAGCTTTATGAAGGAGTTCCGAACTGGTCAGGTTTTTATTACTGAGATTTGAAGTCGATGGCGAGCCTCCCAGAATTGAACTCTGATTGAATGAACTTCCCCCCTTCCCTGCCTCCCTTCCTGGTGGTAGGACTATTGACTTTGACTGACTCTGACTGACTTTGACTTTTCCCCCCACCATTGACAACCAGACACAATACTGTACAGAATTGTAATAATTGAAAAACATATTGGATTGATTGAAATTATATGAACATTGAACATTCTGAATATTTTTATAACTTTAATGTGTATTTTGTAACGCCTACAATATTGTAATAGATAATAATCAAATTGTAGATAAATATAGGGGTGCACCCAGATAGGTTGAATTGATATTTGTGAACATTGATATTTGTGAATATTTATTGCACTGCACTTTTCTATTTATTTACTTATTTGTTTTTATCTTTCTTTTATGGTTATTGTTGACACTTTATATTGATTGATTGTCTTATACAATATCAATACTTTAACACATTCTCCATTCATTAAATACTTTAATTTATCTTACTATTATCTCAAGTCTAATTACTTGCATCAACACTACCTCCAGTAGACGACCCTAAGCTTCTGAATATTGGTCCAGTTAATGTTATTATCAGCACTTTATATTTTTATTCGAGCCGTGTGCTACAAACGGAATAAACTTTTAATCGGAATAAAGGTTTACATGATCAAGGAGGGGAGTTAATTCCGCTTTAACATCGGAATAAACCAACCACTTAAATCGGAATTAAGTTTAATTCGGAATAATCATTTTCAAGCGGAATAAGCGTTTACATGGTCTCTTTTAAAGCGGAATTAACTTTTATTCCGATTTAACTTGGTTTTATTCGGAATTAAAGCTCTCATGTAAACGCAGCAATTGACAATGGAGAAAACGCTTAGCCTTCTTGGTTTCTGACTGAAATGATGTTTTGTGTCAATGTATTGTAGAAACACAACCACAGCTTGTATGGTGCAATTACAACTCCCATGATTTCTGCCCGATTTTGGAAATTTAGTTGCCAAAATTGTACGATTTTGGCGACTAAATTTCCAAAATCGGGCAGAAATCATGGGAGTTGTACTGGAATCGCGGCGCGCTCCCGTCAACTAAATAGTTTAGTGTCAGGTGCCAATCTTAGCGGTTTTAAGTCCATCGGAGTCAGTCTTTTTCTAATTTTGCCATTACGACAATTTCAAACATGTTTGATATTATTGGACGTCTTTTCAGTCGTGGCTCATGCAAATAGTGACGTGAAATTTAAAAATCAATAGTGACCTCGCTCCAACACCAAACCGGAAGGGGCAAAATAGGCAACAGCTGTAGCCTATATGATTATTTGTTATTTCATTTCTTATAAATGATTAGTCTAATTATTCTACGTGACAGAACAGCTCTATATCTGTTAATTTAATTTCACTTATAGAGCGCCAAAACATTACACATGTCTCATGGCACTTTACAGAGTGTTAAACATTCAAAGAGAGCCCATGAGTAACAGGGGCAAGGAAAAACTCCCTAGAATTGGAGATACATATAAGTATGTTAGGGATGTCACACATGAAACAATGCTGCAGAAACACGAACAAATGACTTTGATATGAGTAGGCTATCATATACTGTATGAGTTCCTGTTGATATACATGCACGATGGAAATGTACGGATTTTCCTAAGCCTATGCTATACCTTTCCACCAATTTGTGCGAACACTACCTACAGTTTTCGTGATGTTGACAAACATGCTTAGAACATGGAAGCTCTTAATAGCACCTGTCACTAACATCTATGAAAACAATATACTGTAGATATGGAATAAAACAGCACCCACGTTTATACGCACAGTGAACAAGAAAGTCTTGTTTTCGTCTCGGTTTTCATCACCCTACTGAGGGCCTAACTCAGCAGGGTGAAAAAGGGAAATACCTAAACTCTAACTATATGTGTCCAAGGAGAAATTATAATCTGCTCAAGTTTGATATCTTTTCAAAGTGTCCATGTGAGAAATACAGCATTGTCAGTTGTAGAGCAGTAAAGTTGATGCATATGATGTTTTTATAATATTTGAAGACTCCTCTGATGAGATGCTGAGAATGCATCAGATTCTGATCTACAGCTGGCTGAAGGTCACACTCTCTCCTGTCTCTGATCTCTCTTCTCTTTTTTGTGTTTCTCTCTCTTTACTTTTAGCTTTGGTCTTTATTTTACTTTTTATTTGATTAGTTGTTTTATTTGGTGTATTTGATTTACTGGTAAAAAAATAAATAAATAAAATCACCCACCATTATATTTCTTCTCGTATGCCATGCCACTACTCTGCTGTAGTTGGTAAACTATTTGGTAATTATTCAAGGTCAATCTTTTCATTTTATGGAGTCAGATTAATGATAGTTTCTTGAAATAGTAACCACTTCTTCACCAGGCTGTCTAATGTTCAATACATGTTCAAATCTTTGATGGTCAAGGCCATTCTCATTTTGAGGACATTCTGTGCCGTCCCAGAATCGTGACATGAAAGTTAACTGTAACTCTTAAGGTGTGCTGTGGTACTGCAGGTAAGTATAACACAGAAGTCTTTCTTTAGTGAATAAGCAAGCTACTACCAGAAGCCAACAACCTTAGACCTGTGTGCATGCTCTCTCCCTCCTCTGCAAATGAACTTGTACATATCCTTGAGTACTTTCTATCTGCATGTCAATAGTACAGTGGGTATAAAAAGTCTACACACCCACTTCAATTTATAGGTTGCAATTTCACAATAAAGGTAGAAAAGGTTCTGACATGATTTATCCTGGTTTAATTTTTTTACATTACAAAAACCTGCCATTTTAACAGGGGTGTGTAGACTTTTTATACCCACTGTAACATCTATTCCTATTTGTCTGGAATCTGGCAATATAAAAAATCATGATGGTGACTCTATGGCTCAGCAATTTACAAAAAGTGTAGCCTATGCACTGACATAAATATTTTATTCATTATAAGCAATTTTATTCACTGAAGTCTTATCAACATTGGTGGACGAATGTGCCTATACACTAATCCAGCGAAACACGGAAGTAACACAGCACCGCCATTACTGCGTGGCTGGCTGCAAAGAAATTAGCCCCTTGGTTCCATAGGCGGCTGTTGCAGAGGTTAGCTATCATTAATACACGTCTTAATACCTTATGTTGTTAATAAATTACCTTCATCGGTAAGTTTTGTTACAGTCTGACATCATTGATCCAATTTTCCCTTTCACCTGACGTTTTCTTTCATGAACGGGATCTCTTGTTAGACATTCTCTGACAGGATGCTTTCATTGAAAAGCACAGGCAAGTGTCACTCGTCACACTCGCAGGCACGCAGTCATGGCGATATTCAAGATGGCAGCGCCCATAAAGTTTTCACTGGATTAGTGTAAACTACTCCGCATTTGTGACCAGAAGGTGTACTTGCACATCATGTGAAGATGTTAAGTAGCCACAAATACAGTTGATCCGTGCATGTTGATCCGACCATTTTGCATGATCAATGTTTGATTCTTTGATATGGAAAGGAAGTTAATTATTTTGGGTTGCTATTAGATTACAATTTTTTTCAGCTGAAAGTTCGAAACCACGTAGAAATGTGCTGCAATTTCAACACCGAATTATTCAGGAATAGCCTACTGTAGGACTGCAGTCATGTTGGATCAGAAAGTGGCAGCAAAACGTGATGGCACAACTTCAAATCTTCTACCAGAAAGCCAACATCCAAATGATATCTCATATAATAGGCCAGTCAATCTAGCGTTTGACCCATAACTAATTGCAATAGTAATCATTCCAAGTTTTTTGTGATCCCTAGGTATATCTAATTAACATATTAACAATCTACCGATTTATATTTAGTGGAACATAGTTTTTTTCAAGGTCAAAGGCAGCAATTGAAAATTGAAATTGAAATTGAACTACAGGTGAAATGGGTAAAATTTTAAACTATAGATATCAACTTGAAACTTTCACAGTTGTTTACTCACATTAAGGCAAAGAATTGTTGTATTGCAAGTTTTCTGAAATGTGATGTTTAGATATGCAAATGAGACCAGTTTTACTTAAATATGCAATAATTTGCATATATTTCTAGAACACTAAATCTGAACAATAGGTACAATCAGCTTCAAAATAATTGCTGCATTTTGCTTCTATTACTTTCTGAAGTTGGACTTGTCCACCTCTGCAACCTGGCCTGCTCACCCAGCCTACAAGGAGGCCTTGATTCACTTGGTGTCCATGAATGTGGTCAATGACAACGCAGAGCGTAATGTGAAGCTCAGCACAGACTACAGGCTCTGCAAGTCAACTGCCATATCTCAGGAAGTAATAAAGATAGAGACACACAACTGGCACCAAATGATGCACAATGTCCATATTTATATTCAACTTTCTTTGACATTATAGGGCTAAATCTATTATTGTTTTTGTCGTTATGTAAGAAAAACACAACAGTCTGTTGTTAATTGGAAACTTCAGAGGCTCAGTGGACCCCTTAGATATCAATAGAATTTAATACAATTTCTCATGGAAGTTCATGGAAAATCTATTCTGGGTACAGATTGATTTTCAAACCATTTTTAAAAAGTGGGGCAAATGATGCACCCTCGGTACGGTCTGATATATGGTTTGCCATGTGATAAGTGAGTTATTTGTGAGATATTCCACCGGCAATAATGGGTGTGGAGATGGACACAGAGCCATGTGCAGAATATGATTACATTTCATGCATATTGAACGGTATTACAGCAGTTAGCTGCTAATATCAATAGAATGCTTAAACTGTGCTCTTTCATGCAATATGCATGTAATGTGAGGGGTAACCTACTCCATGAGCAATTCGACTGAGAAGAAGGTGTGTGAATTTGGGTATGGCCACTAAGGGCTTAACCAAAACGAAACAAAAAAGACAGGTAAATAATATACATTTCTGATTGAAGATACATTGTTGTTGTGTCATGCATAAAGCAGTGTACAACAGCTATTTTAGTGTAGGCTGCCAATCTATGGGAATTTTTCCTTCATTTAGTTCAACCGACAGTGTCAAAAAGTGATGAAGACTAAATGAGCCATGAAAAAAATGGTTAGTTCACATCCCCACCTAAACTGATGCCTATGGCCCCAATTAGCCATTTTCACGTGATGTCAGCAGCTGGGTATCAGTTCGTCCGGTAGCAGTAATATGAAGTCATAACGTCATTTAACTTTACTGTCAAATCAAGGCAGCTACGAGAGCAATGATTGCAAACGATAACTGAACATAACGTTAGTCCGTTAGTAACGTTAGGAGACCCCTGCTATACATAGCAGCAACTTCAGCTAGCTAACATGTTAGCACCGAAGATCAAGTTGGTTTGATATTGGATATTCGGATAGGGTAGACATCTTAAATATCTTGCGTGCGCAGTAAGCCCAAGTTGTGATTTTTGCTATGCACATGCGTTAGGGATGTCACGAGAACCGATACTTGCGATACCTCTCGATTCTAAAATGAAAAAACACCGGCGATGCCTATTTTTTTTGAAGCACCGTAAGCACCGACGCCAGCATAAGCATCGGTGCTGCGACTCTTCCGGAACTAATGGGGGCAATACAGTGTTTCCCACATATAGACTAATTTGTGGCGATGCGCCACAGATTCAGCACCGGCCGCCACATATTGCGTTTCGTTACTTTTTAATTTATTTATCTATTTTTTAACGCTATTGAAAAACACGCAACATTCGTTGAGCTGAATTTCCTTTCCCTGCTCTCCCTCTCTGTCACTGTCTCTCATGCACATGCACACACACACACAGCCTCTACCCTCCATGCACACAGCGTCTGTCTCCATGAAAACCAACCAGATCATTCCTGGAAGTGGTCGTACTGATGCACCTGACCATAGACATAGAATGCACCTGACGCTGCCCGGGTGGAAGCACATAGTTCTTCCGCAACTTTTGTAGACTATGCGTGCAACTTTACCAATCAGTAGAAGTAAACTCATTCTCCTTGGCCCGCTCTCGTGCGCGCTCAATGGACACCCGCCCACGACGTGCACATTTAATCCAAATAAAACATTCACAATCGTGAACGCAATGACGCACAGAAGACGACTAGCTAAATTGCTGTTTAAAATCCGGTTAGCATCATTAGTAGGCTATGCTGCAGACATTTGATTAAAACTCTTGCATTCAAGTTGACTGACCATCTCAATACCAATGTTTTTCAACTCCAAGACTTAAAAGGGCCTGTCCCAAGGAGAAAAAGTAGCTTACCTTGAAACTTAAACACATGTGGGGAAACTGAACAGTCCAACCACCTGTTTTATGACATTATGTCATGTAAGGTTGTTGCAAAATCTAGGGAAATGTGCGAGGTGCTCTGCGGGGGACAGTTGAGACACACATTGTATTGTTAGCGTCATTACTCCAACATTCCATTTGTACGGTGGCCATATCTGTTCCTGCGTCACATGTTTTGTACATGTTTCGAACCCCTTTAACAAATGCTAATGTAAATTGAATTAATGAAGTTGAATTAAAAAACACTTTGCAATTTGTAGGGGTTTATTCATAAAATTTTGCAATGAACTGTTAGTTTACTATACTTCATTAAAAATGGGTGTCTCAACTGCAGTGTTGGTCAAGTTACTTGGAAAAAGTAATTAGTTACTAATAACTGATTACTTATCCGAGAAAGCAATCCCGTTACTTTACTGATTACTTTTTCCAAAAAGTAATTGGTTACTTTACTAATTACGTTAGTTACTTTTCAAAAACACACTAACTAGGCTACACAACCTTAATATGCTATAAAGCAAGACACCTTTCAGCCTAATTTTATTCTTTCTGCATATTCCATCATATAAAATAGAATCAAATGCAGTGTTGTGCAAACAAGCTCTGTGAACTATGAACTGCATGCAACACATTTGTAAATAAAGAACGTGATTATAAACGTTCAGATTATGTGAAATGAACAACGAGCGTCACTGCTGAGTTTCAATTAAACGTTGCGCAGTTAACCTGCATGTCACGCTCCAATCTTTCATCGATGCTGCGGATGTAACAGAATACATGCTGTATTGTTGCATCAATATTCGGAACGGGCGCGCTGTTGGTTGTAAAATAAAAACAGTAAGTCCTGTGACAGCAGCCGCATTCTGCGCCACCCCTCACTCAAACACACATAGATTCAGTATAATTAACCGAAGAGTCGGACCTCCGTTTGGCAAACCTCATAGGCTACCGTAGGGGTTATGTCTGAAAGCGACTACAGAGAACGCAGATGATACAGGCTCTATTATTTACTCCAACGGTACAAACTTAATTATGTCCACCGAAAACAAGAAAGCATAAGTCGAATGAAATGAAAGTAGAAAGAACAATAAAAGTGAAGTAAAGATGAGCAAAATAAGTCCAAGTCCCGAATTATGGGAAAAGTTTAGGAAAACCACAACTCATGTACAGTAGGCTATTAAATGCAGCTTGGTCATGCTCTCTCCCGCACTCTGTTGTCTCGTCTGTTGTTTACATCTCTCGCAATTCGTTGGACGTTATACTGATTGTCACCAGACAGTCTCACAAAGCAATTAAAATCACAGTTTAGTAACAAAGTAATGCAGCCTACTTGCAAGAAAGTAACGGTAATCTAATTACTGATTTTGCCATTGTAATCCCTTACTTTACTCGTTACTTAAAAAAAGTAATTGGATTACAGTAACGCGTTACTTCTAACGCTTTACTGCCCATCACTGCTCAACTGTACCATGGTACTGTCTCAACTGTACCACATAGGGTACAGTTGAGACGCAGTCGAGACAAAAATGCACCTTATGTTTATGAGCTGATTGTGGAAAATATAAACTACTTATGGGTATTATTGATTTAAGTCTACAAGCTCATAAAACGTCATGTGAAATGTCAAGTGGAAATTCACTTCTTTTCACTATCTATTTTTGTGTGTAAAATGAAAACGCAAAAAGTGTCTCAACTGTACTCAGTCCACCCTACTCAATGAAAGAACGTTCCTTATTTTGAATCTCTGTCGAATATCCAATATCAAACCAACTTGATCTTCGTTGAAGCTAGCTGAAGTTGCTGCTCTAAGGATTAGGCTACTGACTTTACTCTCAAATCAAGGCGGCAATGATCGCCAACGATAACAAGGAAAATTAAGATAATGAATACACCTGAAATATTAATCTTACCTCAAGAACTGTAACCGTATCACCATAGCTTTTGCTTACACCGGATGGACTGATACCCAGCAAAGCTTCAAAGCGGAAAGTGTCTGACGTTAGCGTGAAAAGGGTGAATACAGTTTTATGTCTAGTGACATCCCTGCTTTGGAATATTACTTTAATTCATATATACTGACCTTTGTCCATTGAAGGGAAGCCAGTGGGTTTCCTCCATACGACAGGCAAACTAGATTTAGTATAGACCCAGCTTTGACTGTGGTACTCTCCAGGCCTTCTATCACTGGAGCCTGGGGAGGAACTGTAAAAAGAGAGAGATGGATAAAAATGGGGAGAAACACATGAAAAAGGATGTAAACCACATTGGAAAAGAAAGTCAACTTAAAGTACTCAAAGGGAATGGTAGTTGAATACTGGTGTCTATATCTTTAAAGTAACACTGCAAGTAGGGCTGGGCGATAACTCGATCTCGATTCGTGATCGCAATACAATTTTGATCAATTGAGGCCGACGGCCACTGGCCGACTCTACATGTCAAGTCGGCCAAAACTGGCCAAAATTAGCCCCGACGCCGACAACGACTGGCGACGGCACGGGACACACCAAACAGACTCGAGTCCCTGACCGCCTCCGACTGCACAACGGCTGATTATCGGGTTGGTGTGTTCAGGCCTTTAGGGTTTATGATGACGTCGGTCCACTCTTTGCAGTTGTAACAGCTTCAACACTTCTGGGAAGACTTTCCACAAGGTTTAGGAATGTGTATGGGATTTTTTGATCATTCTTTCAGAAACACATTTGTGAGGTCACACACTGACTAGCTCTAGACCACTCTAATTCATCCCAAAGGTGTTCTACTGGGTTGAGGTCAGGACTCTGTGCAGGCCAGTCAAGATCATCCACACCAAACTCTATCATCCTTGCCTTTATGGACCTTGGTGTGTGCACTGGTGCACAGTCATCAGTGTTTCCCACACATAGACAAATTTGTGGCGGTGCGTCGTCAGACATGGGGCGACCACCACACATTGCCTTCTAATCTGTGGGAAACACTGGTCATGTTGGAACAGGAAGTGGCCATCCCCAAACTTCCCCCAAAGTTGGGAGCATGGAATTGTCCAAAATCGCTTGGTAGCATTCAGAGTTCCTTTCACTGGAACTAAGGGACCAAGCCCAGCTCAGGGATGGCCCTCTCCTGTTCAAACATGACGGTGCATCAGTGCGCAAAGCAAGGTCCATAAAGGCATGGATGACAGAGTTTGGTGTGGATTAACTTGACTGCCTGCACAGAGTCCTGACCTCAACCCAATAGAGTACCTTTTGGATGAATTAGAGCGGATCCTGAGAGTCACTTGCCTCGTCCAAGATCAGTGTGAGACCTCAAAAATGCGCTTCTGAAATAATGGTCAAAAATCCCATAAACACACTCCTAAACCTTGTGGAAAGACTTCCCAGAAGAATTGAAGCTGTTACAACTGCAAAGAGTGGACTGACGTCAGAGGCGTCGTTAGACCTGGGCATTCGGGGCTATAGCCCCGTATGTATTGGGGATAGCCCCGGATCTCCGTGCCTTACAAAATGATGAAAATCGCCACAGAGTTTTTTTTATAAGGTCCAAATTGAATGCCACGGTCAGCAGCCCCTAGCCTGACGTGATTGCCGCTAGTGGCGTCTAGATTTCTAGGCTATTTCTTAGCAGTCACAACTTAGCCTGAGAGCCAGAAACACAGGCACAACTGCAATATTGTTACTCTTGTTCGCTGACGTTCGAGTCGGAATAAATTGTTGCAAATGCAACATCAGTGTTCCATGCTTCCCCCCTCTGTCGGGCTGACTGCCAGCCTCTGTAACTCGCTAACTTTAAGACCGTTCATTTGGATAACAAAGAGATAAACTTACTCACCGACGTTACCTAACGGCTCTGTAGGATAGATTAACGAAACGTTCTGCACAAGCATTCGTTTTCCATGAACTTGTTCCATTAAGTCTACGTAAGGGATAATCAACGACGCGCCGTGCGTTTATAGGAAAATAATGCACGTTCGAAGTGGTAATAAGGACCCGACGCCGCAGGCAGTAGTCAACAGTAGTAAACACGTAGTAGCCTACAACAACAGTAGTAAACACTGCTAGTTACCAAAAAACGAGTGGAAGAGTCAGGCTGGCCGCACTTAGATCTCCTAGGCAATTATACCAATGATTTCCATGCAAACTGAAAATTGGACGAGGAGTTGTGTTGGATTAATCCATTTACAGCGATTAGAGTGGCACCTGGAAATGATTCATTCATTAATCATGTCACGGGCAGAAAAAAATGTTTGGGTGTGAGGTCTCTGTTAGAACTAATACCAGTAGCCTAGCCTTGAGGGAAATTAGCTTTATTTGTTATTAAAATATGATGAGGAGAACCCCAACGAATTTCCTTCCTTTCCTTCTCAAACTACGTTGAAACGGCATCTTTAACGGCCCAATTTTCAAAATTTCCCGGGGGAAAAACCCCCGGACCCCCGTAAGAAGGGAAAAATAAATAAATAAATAAATAATGTCGGGCTACAGCCCCGGATCTATGGTACACCTAGTGACGCCCCTGACTGACGTCATCATAAACCTACTGCTGTTCTCTTGGCTTTCCATGGAGCTCATTGAAAGAAAGGGGAACTTCCACTGAACACAGCCATACCACCAAATACAAAATGAAGTTGGTTTTAAAGATATTTTTCTCTTGTGTATTTTTGACTGACAGAATTATGCTTTAAGAGTTGACACACAAAGATGCCACACCTTCATGCCTATGGGCAAATTCCGCTCTCATGTCATGCTGCTTAAAGGAGAGCTCCAGTATTTATCAATGGGCTCCACTGTTTGATCTTTGTTGACCCAGTACTGAGATATAAGGCTAGAACCATAAACCTTGAAAATGCTATACAACTAGCCCGAGAAGTTTCCCCTTGATTCTGTGTGTGGGGTTTTGGGAGTATTGGCTGGGGGAGCAAAAAAATGTATTTTATGTGTAAACTAGAAATGCAATTCCAAGGAATTACCAGTGCATGAAAATGCAAAAATAGATAGATAATGTAGATATGGTTACTAAGGTGTAGCTAGGGTAAACATGGTGGTTGCATAGTTTACAGAGTGTTGATAGTGTGAAGGTAGACAGTTTAAAGATGAAAGATTCCAGTTCTAACTTAACTAATGATTTATATTCATGTTACAATGTTGATTAGCTAACTTAGCTAATGATTTCTAGCAGTTACGTTAAAAATGCTAATTATGCTAGCAATGCTAACTTTACTAACAATGCTAACCAGGTTGATTAGCTAACTTAACCGATGATTTCTAGCAGTAATGCTAAAAATGCTAACTATGCTAACAATGCTACATTTGCTAACAATGCTAACCAGGTTGATTAGCTAACTTAGGTGATGATTTTTTGCAGTTATGCTAAAAAATGCTAACTATGCTAACAATGCTAACTATGCTAACCAGCTAACTTGCTAGTGAGGACTTTTATTTTGAAACATTTGTTGCTAGGGTATCCATGGTGGCCACTATCAGGAAACAAGAAGTTACTGCAGTATAATGATGTTGGTTGCTATGGAAACGGTCATAAACGCTTAATTTTAATGGTTGCTATGTTGGTTGCTAGGTACATGGAGGTTTCATGTAGTTGACCGGAGGCATGGCTGATGATAACTGACAGTGGGAATGGTTGAACAGTTAAATAGATTAGTAGTTTCAATGGTTAAATGATTTAATAGTGTATTATTGCAGTGAGGACTTTTATTTTGAAACAGTTGTGGACAGAGGAAACAGTTTAACAGGTATATGTAGTCTTCATAGAGAATGTATGCTTAAAGCCTGAGAGAGAGAGAGAGAGCTGCTGCAGCTGGCCTGGCCACCTGGCAGAAGATTCTAATTGCCCTATTATGATGTCATAATCACAATGTTAAGTCTATGGGGAAATTGTCATTTTAATTAATTAATAGTTAAAAAAGTATAAAAGTTACAAAGTTGAAAAATACAAAGCCCGGATGGCCTAAGTAAGACCTACGCAGCGCAGTTTGAATGAAGTTTCTACGTTAAACGGTTGAAGCTCCATTAAGTGCGTTAGAAGAAGAATAATAATAAGAAGTTTTGGAATAACAGTACAGTGCATTTTCATGCACTGTAAATACTGGCATGTTACAAAGGTTAGACACGTGATCTTTAAATAAATTAGGGCTGTGTGAATTGAAAATTACTTACAGTAGACGATCATCAACTTTGAATCAATCATGGCAGTAGTTAGTGCAGAATTCATAGCCTGGCAGACCAACAGTCCTCCATGATCTGCACCTTCAGCTTTGACTCTAGAAAGAATCATTGTGGCAGATCCAAGAAAACATAACAATGCTTGTAGTTCTTTTTCATTCATACAAATCAGAAAGTATTTCAAAATAGTCGTTCTTACTGTATGTAAAACTCTATGGGGTGAGGGTGGGGGTGGGCTATGTCTGTTTTTAATGAGTAGCCTTCCATATGATTTCAGGTCCTTCAGGTAGCCCTCGTTCCCAAAAAGGTTGCAGACCCTTGATGTAGGCTATTACTGCCTTAATTGCTGTTATTTAGGTGTATGAAGTCACTGTAATGCTGATTAAATTTCACCTAAATATTGATGCGTGTTCTTTTTTCTTACATGTTAATACTATTTTGTTTTTAACATCTTCATATTATCGATCTAGTTTTACAACAGAATAATATAGCTATCTCAATAAAGACTACACTAGCCTACTGTGTATTAGGGCTGTGCAATTAATTGAATTTCAATTTCCATTTTGACTCCTAACGATCACCAAAATAGTACAATCGAGAAAAAACTATTATTTTGCATGTTCTGTTTTGCAAGAACACTCTTTGCGTTCTGAATGACACGCGCACTCGCACATTCGCCTCTCCCGAAGCTACCAAAAACTCTCCCTAACCTGAGTGAGGTCGTGTGCATTTCATCCGCTAGCAATATTGTCGAAGTAACAACTTTTCACTATATTTAGCGAGATTTCAGATTCCCCGAGAGAGTTGTTTTTTAATAAGTCACTAGCGACAAATTAACTAGCCTACTTTTCTGGCATTCTCGAGTTCCGGAGACTCAAACGTTATGAATGTAGGCCTAGTCTATCTATGTACCGTCCTTGAGTTCGGCTGTGCTGTGTGTGATTGCCCCTCGCCCCCTCCCGCGCTAACTGTATCTCCCGGCTGCTAGCTCTGCACAGTGGCAGTAGCCTAAATGCGAGAGGTCTAGATTCTGGCCGCTCGAAAACTGAGCCGAGTTGAGCTCGGACAAAAGTATAACTTCCAAGAACTAGCGAGCATTCCGTTCTGCATTAAAATATTGACGCCTTCACTGGTGATATGACGCAAAATGAAATTGCAAATGATGCGGGAACTGTAGGCTACTGCAGTCACATTATTCAGTAGCCTAGTCGAGATGAAGGAGGATGGATGGCCCTTTGGAATAGGGCTCGGGCACACGCCTTGCATTCTAGGAATATAGCCGCCATGCTGGTAGCGCACCGAACGTAATATCCATTCATTCAGATGCAGAAGACAAGAAGCAGAAATATAGTAGGCTATTAGCGATTATTTTCCTCTTGCTATCGTGGGTTGCGCTGTCACACCCCACTACACCGCAACATACGACCAAGCAGGCAAAAACTAAGTAACAGGAACACACCAATAGGCGGGAGTAAATCCATAATCCATAGTAAACTAAGGAGTGAGGCTGCCAATATGGCTGTGCCCGCGAAGTTTTCACGTCATGATCCCGAGCCCTATTGATATGCTCAAAATCATCCCCCCTCTGAAACGGCCATCCCCCTCCCCATCCCCTGTAATTTTTCAATGAATGATGAAATATCACCACTATTTCATTTTCAACATTTAGCTTTTGCGCACATCGAGGCTAAAATACTGTGGACGAGGGGCATGCTCCTATTGTCACGGCAATCAACGACATACAAGCATGCAGCCTTCTTTTACTGTCTATGCGCACGACAGGTGATTTCATTCAACAGCAGCATCATGGCCAAGCGACAAGCAAAGTTTGATCTAAGGGACGTCGGCTTTATTACAGTAAGAGGTCAAAGAGTTGATGAATTAGAAAGAGTAGGCTACATTTATACTCAAACCTGAAACGCCCAGTCTCCCTTGTTTGCTAAAGTGAAGGTCTGGCTACCTAGCCCGCTAGCGAGAGCTGTTCACTCCAGCTGTTTCTGAACAAACTTGCCATAATGTAATTGGAAAGGATAGGCTACCTACTATTTCTGACGGACATCATTTAAATGAGCTTGTGTCTGAAAAAAGCAAAGAACATGCAGAGATTTTGTTCATGTGTGTGTTCAACCACGTGGAGATTTTGTTTGTGTCTATTCAACCTGTTCGACCACGTGGAGATTTTGTTGATGTGTGTCGGTGTCGTTCACACATATGACCGCATAATGTCTACATGCAAGAGTCATATTTGAATCACCGAAGGGTTGGACATCTTTTTAACAAAGTTCTGCATGTAGTGCGGAGGACGTGTCTGAAAGCAGCCAATAACACAGTTCAGTTTCTGCTCCAATCATCTCCAAACACACATACCTCACTTCTGCCTCAGTGTTCATGAGATTATCCTCTGAGCCAGACATCGTGTCTGTGTAAAGGTCTGTCAATTGTATTCCAGCTAAATCAGAGAAAGACAATAACATATATATATATAGAGAGAGAGAGAGAGAGAGCGAGCTTACAAATGAAACCACATGAAGTGTCTACTGAGTAAAGTAGCCTAGTAACTGTTAGACACCCCAGATATTTCAGATAGGGGTGATATCATCTAAATTGGGCCACTTTTTGGTAAATCGCTTGGGACAGTAATACAATATTATCTATGCCTTTTCCAAGTGTTTTTATAATTAATAATGACTGTTTTTCATACTTTGGTGTTGAAAGTATGTAAAAACATATATGTATTTAGGCCCTACAGTTCTTGAAACATCAGCTGTGCCAACTTTTTACGCATAAGCAGTTTCAGGTAAAATGGGCCAGCAGCTTCAGGTAAAATGGGCCAGTCAAATTACAAAGGGAAATGGTAGTTTATTATCAATTTTAATTTTTAAAATACAATTGCTAATACAGCCTCATAACATTTAGACTGCATTAAACAAAACATATGTGGCATTAATAAAACCACATCATGGGTGCAAACCCATGAGCACTTAAAAGAGTCAATTTGGAACCTGACTGATGCCAGTGGTGTGTGTGTGTGTGTGTGTGTGTGTGATGTGTAAATTACAAACATTCACATTCAAAATTGATAATTGATATATTCAAAATGGTAAACTAATATTATAGTGCGTGTGTGTGTGTGATAAAAACATGTTTCCTTCTCGTTTGCCACACTTCCACTGTAAATAAAATATCTACCATCATTATTACTGGTGGTGGTGGGGGGGTCATGGTAAGTGTGTGTGTGCGTGTGAGACTGTGTGTGTGTGTGTGTGTGCATGCACGTGTGTGTGTCAGTCGGTGTGTGGGTGCATGTGTGTGTGTGTGTGTGTACACACCTACGTAGGCTACACACACAGAGAGAGAGAGAGAGAGAGAGAGAGAGAGAGAGAGAGATACACCATGTCAAGTTATGTAGGTTTTTGGCTCTCAACTCTTTTGCCCAAACTTGAAAGAGGCCTCTCACAACCTTGAAGGACGCACGGGACAACTCAATCCTCTTTCTTCTCTTTATTTTAGAAGGCAAGATGGTTGGCAAGATGGTTGGCAATATGACAACATACAACTTGATATGGCAGCATAAGTAGCAGTAGTGGTTGTAGCAGGAATAGTAGAGGCTATTGATGGCAGTTGTTGGATTAGCTGATAGGATATGATAATGTTGGATAGTAGGATAGTAGGATAGGTTGATAACCTTAAAGATAAACACAAAATATACATTGTATTATTTTAAATAAAGTCATTTTTAAACTAAATCTCTTTAAACCATTTTAAATCTTTTTAAACATCATTTTAACCTAATTGTTTTAAACTAATCACATTTAATTCACAGCTTTTACTGCAAATAAATCTAAATGAAATCATGAATTGAAGCACTTAATGCAAGTAAAACAAATCAAATCATTTCACATCAAAATATACTTAATAGTTGTTAGAATATACAAACTAAACATTTACAATGTAACTTAAATAAATGCAGCAACACTTCAAGCAACACTGTTTCAGATCACATCAAAGCATGTAAGCTCACATTTAAACTTCATATATTTTCAGCCTCAAATCATATGAACTGGCTGTTTTAAACTTTACATTTCAAACATTTCAAAGTCTCAGTTAGCCTACCAGTTGCGTCTTCAGTTTGTGACCGAGCTGAGAGTTCTCCTGTGTTTGCTGATGTGAATTTCCTTTGTTTGACCAAACATTTGTTCCTTTGCAGGTGTACAGGTAACAGGAAGTTTGAACTTCCAGTTTGAGTTCTGGGAGTCTTAGGTTTTAACGCCCCTACAGGTTCGGAGTGAAGACTTGATGATTGAATAAATTAGTGAATGTGACTTTCTTTCAGTGCGCTTTTACTGTTGACGTGACACCTCCCACTTGACCTCCTGGTTCTTGAACCCAAGGAGGTCACACCAGTTGTGTACGTGTTCATTCTTGATTTTGATTTTGTTCTTCCACAGGTAGTAAAACGATGACACGTCTGACATCCCTATGAAGAACTGTAGCGGGGATTTTTGTTATGAATTTCTTTACCTTCTCTCTTTGATCAGGTTTCAGGATCGGAACTGGATAGCTGGGGAACGTTCGGACATACACATCTCTGACGATGCCTTTGTTGTCAGTGTTGACGCTGATGACTCTGGCAAGTTTATACTGAGCCCTCAAGGCGTTCTGGTCAGCCAGCCAGACGACATCTCCAACAGCGACGTTCCTGTGTGTTGTGTGCCACTTACTTCTTATGAACAGATTTGGCCCTGCTAACTGACTCCACTTTCTCCAGAACCAATCAACCTCACTTTGGATGGCTCTTAGTCTTTTGTAGGAGTAGCCTTCAAAGTCAAAGCTTCCCAGGTCTCCTCTGGGTCCAGTTCTTCCAAGAAGAAGGGAATTCGGGCTGATGTAGTCAACACAGTCCTCCCGGCTCTGAGTCCTGGCATCTATGGGTCTTTCGTTAGCAAGGTTAGTGGCCATGTAAAGAAAGGTTTGGAACTCACTCCATGTAAAACATCCATTACCTCCCAGGTTTTGCAAAGCGCGTTTCACTGTGCGAACAGCTGCTTCTGCGGCTCCATTCGGTGAGGGGAATCAGCTGGGTGAAATTTCCAACTCCACTCTGTTCCATGCTTGGAGGCTTCATCTTCCACATTTGACTTCTCCAGCTGGTCCAAGAAGAGGTAGAGCTCTCTGAGGGCAGGTCTGGCTCCCACAAAGTTCTTTCCAGGATCTGACCACATCTTCTTTGGATGTCCTCTCAGCGCTGTGAATCTCTTGTAGGCCAGCAGGAAACCTTCTGATGACTGGTCACTGACAACATCTGTGTGCAGAGCTCTAGACGCCATACAGCAGAAGACAATTCCCCAAACTTTCAGCCTTACTTTTTTCTTCACCTCATCCTTCACTTCATAAGGTCCAAATAAATCCACTGTGGTGTATTCAAATGGATTGGCTGGTGTTATTCGCTCAGGGGGAAGGTTACTCATGATCTGCTGACATTTTCTGGCTCTGGCTTTTCTGCACGTCACACACCTGTCAACAATCTTCTGGGCCAGTTTTCGGCCTTTCACCACCCAGGCTTTCTTCCTCATCCGAAGGAGTGTTCCTGCAATCTCCTCATGGTTTGCATTGTGAGCTTCTTGCGCTAGAAGAGTGGACATCCATGCATCATAAGGTAAGATTGGTACAGTGGCTTTCTCCTCATTGAAGATTTGATATCTTCCTCCACAGACCAAGAGTCCAGTCTCTGCATCCCTGAACACAGCAAGTCTGTTGGGAGTGGTGTCTTGAAAGACTGCGTCTTCTTGAGCTGCGAGGAAGAGATCTCTCTGAGCATCTTCACACTCACTGACGGTAAGTACAGGATGTTTTGATTTAGACTTTACTTCTGTTGAAGTCATTTCCTCCTACTTTGGCTTACTTGAGGCTCTTGCGGATTTCTTTTTCAGTAGCATCTTCCACTTCATCACAGCTCTCCATACCCACGCAACAACTCTGATCAACTTTGTCAAGCTGCTGAATCTTCTCTCATCAATGAGTTCTCTCACTGCGGAACCAGCTGGTGGTCTTCGGCCTTGAATCTTTGATTCTTCTCCCTCTGGACTGCTTTGCAGTTCGTCATGGTCTTTCATGGTCGTTCGTCATGGTCTTTGGCTGACTTTTTCGGCCACTGCTCCACAGGTTGTTTTAAGAACTCCGGTCCTGTCTGCCACACAGAATTCTCCTGGAGGTCTTCTGGTACTGCACCTCTTGTTACGATGTCTGCCACATTGAAGTCTCCGGGGATCCACCACCAGTCATTGATGGATGAAGATTTCTGAATTTCTCCAACTCTGTTGGCGAAGAACGTCTGATATCCGTAGCTGTCTCTTTGGATTGCTCCTAACACAGTTTGACTGTCCAGCAGGTGGAGCCATTTTTCAATGTACATCCGACTGTGCTTCTCAATGTACTTTCTGAGACGAACTGCATAGACAGCACCACAGATTTCAGCTTTGACTGGTTCTCCCTTCTGATCGAGTGGTGTGAGCTTCGCTTTGGACTCAACCAGTCTGACTTCAATGCCTTCCTTGGTCTCCCATCTGAGGTACACCACGGCTCCATAACTCTGGTCACTTCCATCAGAGAATGTTATGCCCCATGGTTTTCTGATCCAGTTGTGTGGCGTGAGGCTTCGATGGAATGTGATCTGGCTCAGACTTATGTACTCCTCAAACAACTGAATGGCCTCCTCCCTCAACTTCTCAGACAATGGCATGTCCCAAGTGTCTCGGGTCGCGCCGTTTCCAGCTTCTTGGAAGGCTCTTCTGACTAGAATGGCACCCTTTTGTTTTGAAGGCGTGACGAGACCTACTGGGTCATACAGACTAGCTACTTGGCTTAGAAGTTGTCTTCTAGTTAGTGGATTTGGAGCTTTCTCCCTCACCTCTTCTCTCCGGAGATTTTGTCCCACTCTCATTTTCTTCCTCCTCTTTGAGAAGTTAATTGAGGTCATTGGGTACAGTTTGTCACTTTCCACCAGATAGCCGACTCCTAGGGCTTTGTTATCTCCTTCCCTCATTTGGTTCGGAAGAATGAGCACTCTGTCTGATGATGCTGTGATGTTTCCTGGCACATGCTCCTGCCTCCCACTTTGGCCCGACCGGACCCAAGGTTTGAGGAAAAACCCGCCTGCCTTCAGGATTTCCTCAACTCTTTTGGTGCTCTCGTCCAGCTTTTTCAGGTCATTATGGGAAGTTAGGAGATCATCGACATAAGAGTCCTCTTCTAGGATCCTTCTTTCTTCTTCCAGGTGAATGAACATGGGTAGCCTTGCGGTTTCCCTCATGGCCAACTGTGCAATGCACCCTGCTGGTCGATCGCCAATGTTGACTCTGGTGATGGCGTACTCTTCGATCTCTCCATCTTCACTGTCTCTCCAGAGAAATCTATGAAGATGCATTTCGAGTTCTTCCAACCACACAGAATTGTACATCTTCTTGATGTCACCGAGTGCGGCATACACACCTCTTCTGAACCGGAGTAGCACTGCTCGGATAGGATTGAGGACGTCAGGCCCTTTCAGCAAAAGATTGTTCATGCTGACTCCCTTGCACTTTTGGCTGCTGTTCCATACCAAACGCACAGGCGTTGTGACTGAGTGCGGGTTTGGCGCCACCAAGTGACTGACGTACCATACTGGCCCCTTCCAGTTGGCAATGGTCTCTTTGGTGAGCTTCGTTGCTGCTCTTCTTTCCACCATCTCATGGACTTGAGCACCATACGCGACCCTCCACTCTGGTTCTTTCTTGAGTTGCTTTTCTGTTCTCTGTTGGCCTCCACTGCACTCTTGTTTTTGGGAAGAGAAACTGGATCCTGAATCCATGGATATTTTGTGTCCCAATGTGGTTCACTGCTGTGAGCATCACCTTTGACATAGGTGAGACATTTTCGGATTATTTCCAACTCTCTTTCTTCACTGAGTGTCATTTCTTTTCCTCCTGGCTGACAGTTGCCACATCTGCATCCTCCACACATTGGTTCGCATGCTGCTCCAATACTATCCCATTTCCACCAGTCAAGAAACTCTCTGTTGGCAACAGCGCTTTTGGTTTCAGCTTTGATCTCTTTTGCTTCAGTGAGCTCTTGATATTTCACTGCGGTGGCCCTCATGGATCGAGCGAAGTGTGCTTCAGATGTGTGTGCCGTCATATCCACGTCCTCAAAGAGGTCTGGATGGGCTCCGCCAACAGTTTTTCCTAATGGGCCCTCCCATAGGACAAGGTCGCCAATCACCTTCACTCTCTGCGGAGCAAGTCTTCCTTCACGGTGACTGACGAGCAGTTCAATGCGATCTGGCCTATGCAGGTCTTCAAGGCTGGTTTCTGGGAAGAGTTTCTAGAGTTGCTCAGGTCTGATTGCTCGGTTTACTCTGGCAATTTCATCCAGGCCATAGCAGACAAGCTCATGAGCCTTTTCTGTACCTGTGGGCGTCTTGACCCTCACTCTGAGCTGGTACCTCTTGGTCTTGACCTTCATTGCCATTCCTCCAACTCCATGGACGACTAGAGTGATCTTTTCACTGCGCAAATTCAGTCTTCTGGCAGCTCTGTGGGTGATATAGTTAGTGTCTGATGCCAAGTCTATAAGTGTTCCAATCTTCTGTCCTGCATTCGCAGTTACCTGTAGCAGCATTAGAATGACTGGTAGCTCTTGCAGCACACTTGACATCACTCCAGGCTTGTCAGTACAGAGTGTTTTTGCAGCAGTGTTGGTAAACGCTCTCCTAAACTTTTCCGCCATCTCTGGGGACAGTTCAGACACAAGTCTCTCCTGCTCTTCTGTTAGCTTATGCCTCACACTTGGTCTTTGTGCTCGCTCTGTCTCACTCCTCTTAGAGTCTCCTCTCCGGCAGAGAAAGAAATGGTGGTCTGCAGAACTCCCTCTTCTACAATCCCGGTTTCTACATAGGTAAGTATCTTTACATTCGCCATCTTCTTCATGACACACTAGGCACCTCTTGCATGCTCCCAGTTTTTCCACAGAATTCAGCTTTTCGCTGGGCTTCAGTTCTTTGAACCATTTGCAAAAGAATATCTTCTCTCTGTGCTTTTCGTCTCCACAGACAACACATCCATCTTTTCTTGTGGTTCGGGTGGATGCATACTTCTTTTCTGTGAAAGCAGATCTCTTTTCAGGCTTCTCACTTACTCCAAGTTGCTCTAGCTTCTCTAGAATTTCTTCTTGAGTCTTCAGGAATCTGAGAAGGTGGTCAAAGTGATCATCTGGTGTGACAGCATTTGCTGGATTGACCATGAAAACGAGCCAGTCTCTCTTCATGTTGTCTGGTAGCTTGCTTTCTATAGATTTGATGACCAGAGGATTCTTGATAGCTCCAGTGTTCCCAAGCTCTGTGAGATCATTCAATGCTTTTTCAACAGATTGGATCAAGTCAATTGTTTTCCTTGGCTGGTTTGACTTCAAGGCAGGAATTTTCTCCAAGTCCTCAATAATCTCCAGGGCAATTGTGGTCTTGTTTCCATATCTGATCTCAAGCACTCTGAACATGTCTTCAGCTGAGTTGTAAGTAGACAATCGCAGGTCTCTGCTTATTTTCTCGTCAATGCTGTCCAAGAGCTGGATCTTCTTTGCTTCAACTGAGCCGGTTGGTTCCCCCTGCCTTTGCAAACTCTCCCAGTCTTTCCTCCAACGATGGAAGTTTCTTTTGAAACCATAAAACGTGGGTAAGCTGGTGGGTTTGATTTTCAGATCTGGTTGCTTAACGGGCTGCGGAGCTGGCTGTGCGGGCCCCTCAGGAACTCCCCTTCTCTCCTCATCTGCAACTCTTTGTGCTGTGAGAAATTCTGCTCTTCTGGCATCTAGGTTGTTGCTGAGTGTTTTCAGACCCTTCATTCGGCCCTCTAGACTTGCCTTTTGTGCTGCTGGAATCCACATCTCCCACTCTGTGAGGCTTGCAATTGCAGCTTGGACGAGCTTCTTTGCACCATCTAATTGCAGCTCATAGCCGTCCTTGTTCACAGCAGAAACTACAATAGAACGGGCTCCTTCACAGGCTGCCTCACCTTCCTTTATTGCAGACTTCAGCTCGTCGTCTCCGTATCTAGACCAGAGGTTGAACTGAACGATGCCTCTGACTTCTTCCAGCCTTGCATCACAATCTTCTATGGTCTTCTCCAGATCTTCTTGCTGCTGCATCTCCAGTTTGGCTTCTTCACCTTCTTGTTCAATGTCTGCCAGCAGGCCAGTCATGTAGTCATCGTTCGTCTCACCGACACTCCTCGCATTAGAGATGAGCTCCTTGAACTCCTCTTGTAGTTCACTCTTGGTCATGTTCCCCACGGCTCTGCTCAGGAAGTTGGCATGCTTGGTAAAAGTACTTTTGGCGAAGGTCCTTGCCTGCTTCAGCTGCTTCACGGTCTTTCCAGTGGCTTCCTTTGCCATTCTTGTAGTCAGCTTTTCTTCTCTGCGTCGACAGCTTATTGGACTTCAGGCCTTTAATCCACGTCTTCACTGCCACGCTGGTTATCAACTGTCAAGTTATGTAGGTTTTTGGCTCTCAACTCTTTTGCCCAAACTTGAAAGAGGCCTCTCACAACCTTGAAGGACGCACGGGACAACTCAATCCTCTTTCTTCTCTTTATTTTAGAAGGCAAGATGGTTGGCAAGATGGTTGGCAATATGACAACATACAACTTGATATGGCAGCATAAGTAGCAGTAGTGGTTGTAGCAGGAATAGTAGAGGCTATTGATAGCAGTTGTTGGATTAGCTGATAGGATATGATAATGTTGGATAGTAGGCTAGTAGGCTAGTAGGATAGGTTGATAACCAGTTGCGTCTTCAGTTTGTGACCGAGCTGAGAGTTCTCCTGTGTTTGCTGATGTGAATTTCCTTTGTTTGACCAAACATTTGTTCCTTTGCAGGTGTACAGGTAACAGGAAGTTTGAACTTCCAGTTTGAGTTCTGGGAGTCTTAGGTTTTAACGCCCCTACAGGTTCGGAGTGAAGACTTGATGATTGAATGAATTAGTGAATGTGACTTTCTTTCAGTGCGCTTTTACTGTTGACGTGACACACCATGACACACACACACAAACACACACACACACACACACTCACACACATGTGTATGTGGCCCATTAGAATGGGCCCATAGGATGGCCCATTTTAGCTGAAACCATATGGCCCATTTTACCTGAATGGGTTAAGGTAAATTGGGCCACCAAGAAAAACATAATTTTTCCAAAAAATATGTTCATATACCAAGCTAACAACAATAATTCTGATGGATGCCATCAAGACAGATATTATGCATAGTTTTTTTATGGGCATGTTTGGTTTTTTATAGATTTATCATCCTTATAATAGTTTAGTCAGATTCGCTATGCCAGGCTACTTACCACACCGTTTTCTGGTGCTGTCTTGATTTGCATTATTGCCCTGCCCACCATAGCAACCATAAACCAATCAAATCACCTGTTACTTGTCAAGCACAGTTATGACAACAGTTTAACATCCTTTGCAGTCATTGGCTCTAAATTCCAGAGGGGCTGGGACCCCCAAACCTTAAATGGCCCATTTTACCTGATGGCCCATTTTACCTGATATCACCCCGTAGTTATGATAACAGTAGATGCCATCCATTGTTTCCAAAAGAACCACTATTAAGTCCCTTTCCCACATAACTTCTAGAAGTTATCTGGACATATTTACCCGGGTAGAGGCACGACACGGACGTTTCCCACATGAGCTTTATGTCCGAGTGAGATACGGGTAATTGTGTTCACACTAGACCCGAGTAGGAGCCGTGAGGGGTGGGGCAATGTCAGTACTTGCAGGGGGAGGGAGATCTCGCTAAATAAATGTGTTGTTGTGCTGTGTTGCCTGGATGATGCGAACTTACATCAGATCCAAATGAAACAACAGAAGTAGTTAGCTCGCTAGTCAGCGGGAGCTAGCATAGAGGAAAAAATAGCTAACGCCAGGACCACAGTATAAACAAAGCTCTACTTCAACCCTCTCTGGTATAAACATCCAACACAACAAATTAATAGAAAATAATGACACACCTGGAAAATATATAAACAGCACACAGAGGTCTGAGGCTCCTTCCAAACTCCTACAAAAAGCAACAATGCTAAATAACAGCGACGTTAACTATTAGCTGTTGATTGCTAACCACTGTAATAAACAGCTAGTTGCAAGCTAATCGACAACACTTCAAGCTATTCACGTTTGCAAGGATAATCCTGCCTGTCCCGCAACAAACCTGTCCGCAACAAACACAACAACGTGATTGCAATTTAATTTTTTATTGTACGTACACAACAAAATGTCACTGTTTTCTGTACTCCGGTGTTCTCGTCTGTGTTCATACTCGTAGGGCAATGTTTATTGTTACCATGGCAATTTGTACTTTCTGCCTCGCGCTGCAAGCAGGCTGCAAGGGCGCATTTATACGTCATCGGTACGCCCCCCATCTCTACCCAGAACTGTGCCGGCTGCGTTCCCACCTAAGCGCACCCGGGTAACATCTAGAAGTAGTACTAGGGGGCTAGTAGGGTGAGTTCCGGGTAAGAAAATACCCGAGTTTTGCGTTCCCACATACAGCCACCCGTTTGATATCCGTTTGACATCCGGATGTCTCGCTCATGTGGGAAAGGGACTTTAGTCTGGTGCACTTCCCTCCGGAAAACGCAAAACCACAATTGAGTATCACTTCAAGAACAACTCTGATCCCTGATGCATGTGGCAAGCATCCAAGTCATCACAGATTACAAAACTGCTAACACTACTGATAGTACGCAGAAGATTTGGGGGGCACCTGTGGCCTACTGGTTAGGGCTTCAAGCTTATGACCGAAAGGTTGCTGGTTCAATCCCCGACCAGTAGGAAAAATGTGGGCTTGAGCACCGCTCTCCTGCGCCCATCTATGACTGAAGAGCTCTTGAGCAAGACACCCCCGATCACCGCTGTTGAGCAGGTAGCTCACTGCTCTGGGTTAGTGTGTGCTTCACCTCACTGTGTGCTGTGTGTGTTTCACTATGCTACACCAAGAATTGGAACAGTAAACAGTAAATCACAGGGTGGGGGTATGTCTGTATTTAATGAGTTCAGGTCCTTCAGATAGCCCTCGTTCCCAAAAAGGTTGCGACCCTTGATGTAGTCTATTACTGCCTTAATCACTGTTATTTAGGTGTATGAAGTCACTGTAATGCTGATGTCACCTAAATATTGATGGGTATTCTTTTTTCTTACATGTTAATCCTACCTATTTTGTTTTTAATATCTTCATATTATCGATCTAGTTTTACAACAGAATAATATAGCTATCTCAATAAAGACTACATTATACTGTATATAGATGCACATGCCACTAGGCAACTTCCGTGAGACACTACGCAACTTCTGCAAGACAGTAATATGTACTGTAGGCACATGACAGCAACACTGCTTTCAGACCTACTGTAGGTGTAAGTCTGCATGTTCTTCGGATATCAAGCAGTTGGGCCGCGTATCTGAACACTAATTCACGGATTGGGATAAATGCAGAGACCGAATTTCCCTCACTGGATCAAAAGAGTTTATACTTATACTTATACGTATGCAAGTCTGGGGTCAGAAAGAAGTCACCAGACAAAAGAACACGAAATAGAGAACCATTTGCTCATGGCAGGACATGATAGGCTCAGGCTAGGGCATACAGCCCGCTCGGACAGATATAAAAAGAGAACAAACCCCTTGAACACTCTCTTCTCTTCGGACTACGGACTTCACAGATCGAGAGCCAGAAGGCATTTTATTTTATTTTGTATTGTACTCAATAAGTTCAGACCAGTCAGTTATGACCACTAAGATGAGTATTAAGTTATGGCTTCAGAAGAAGTTGCTGGTGCTACCAGGATAACTTACCTTTGAACAGAGTGATTTCTGCTGCAGGTTTGGCATCAGTAGCCGTGCACTTCACTGAGTACTCTTTACCTGCAACCCATGGCTCAGATGACTCCACTTCAATGTGTAGCTTCAAGGGAGGAACTAACACACAACCAGCAAGAATGTAAAGACGTGGTCAAAAAAACATTTGTATACAAAAAGTAGTATTAGTCCAAAGTATCATCTGGAGAAAAAACAAATGGCTGAAACGCTTCAGATGTAAAGTTATTTGAGGTTAATAATAATGATAATACATTTCATTTATAAGCATCTTTCAAGTCATCAAAAGACACTGTACAACTAGATAAAATATGACCACCACTCAGCCCTGCACATAGTCTGGCTATCACCATACTAAACTCTATCTTTTAAGATTGAACAATAGCATGGGGAGTCTGCGCTTTATTTCTACTGCGCGAGAGGCCAAATCCAAGACTCTCCAGACAAAATCCTCTCCAGCACTGCTTATATAGGCATATTATGCTACCACATGACCGATGTGCTCCCCAGCCGAGCAACGTCTAGCTCCTCTACCAGCACGCTCAGGCCAATCCAAACTTTTCTCATCTGTTGTTCCCCGTTGATGGAATACTTCTAGAGTAGGGAGGGACATCCCTCTCAATCTTCAAAAAAGTCTGAAAACCCAGCTCTCCTCTCATAGCACTACTTACAACTAGTTTGCTTATCCTACAGACAGTTGCACTCATTGATGCACTTACCACTACACACTCTAAAAAATGCCGGGTTATTTCTTTAACCCAAGTACTGGGTTGATACAGTTCAGGTCATTTTATTGGGTTGTGTTTACTTATGTTGGGTTATTCTGTAACCCAGCTTGCTGGGTTGATAGTTTAGGACATCGCCCCCGAGCACTGTCCTAAACCATCAACCCAGCAAGCTGGAGAGTATTTTGTCTGGAGAGTCTTGGATTTGATGTGGGCGGCCAACGGTAGCCAGTGTACAGTAGCTGGATGAACAGTGGGGTGACATGTTCCCTTTTGGGTTGGTTGTAGACCAAGCATGCCGCTGCATTCTGGATCATTTGCAATTTCACCAGCAATTCTGTTTTTGAGAGGTTTAGCTGGAGGTGGTGTGCCTTCATCCATGTTGATGTCTGTCACTAGTGTTGAGACCAAGGGGTCATCACGTCTTAAGGACAAATAAAGCTGTGTGTCATCAGCATAGCAGTGGTATGAGAAGTCATGCGAACGGATGATCTGTCCGAAGGAGGTGGTGTAGATAGCAAAGAGTAGGCGGCCCAGCACAGAGTTCTGGGGGACCCCTATTGAGAGGAAGTGAGGTGTGGACTGCTCTCCAAGACATGAACCTTGAACCTTGAACGAGCGTCCTTTGAGATACCTGTTACCCATATAGCCCCCTTGTTGGACTGCTCTGTCTGTTTCCCCTGTGTCTCCTGTTTTCCTGTGTCTCCTGTTGTCTGTTTGTGTGTGTGTGTGTGTGTGTGTGTGTGTGTGTGTGTGCGCACACACGTTTGTGTCTCTTTCTCCCTCCTGTGTCATAGAATGTGTCAATCAGTTCTGATGTGTTGTGATTGGGGGAGGTGTTCAGGGGGGAATATTTAGCGATTCAGATAGGTTAGCTTTTGATAAGGGGAGGGATTAGAATTTGGGTAGGCCTAGTAGTTTTTTTCTAAATATTGCGGGTGGGTCGGGTCAAAAAAGTAAAAATGCACATTTCTCACTTGGGAACTTATGACATATTAGGTGCAACAAAGGCAGAGACTATTTGCACCCGGGTGTAAATAATGAACATTACTATTTACACCCGGGTGCAAATAATCAACATTACTATTTACACCCGGGTGTAAATAGTGTAATAATCAACATTACTATTTACACCCGGGTGTAAATAGTGTAATAATCAACAATACTATTTACACCCGATGTCTAACATCCATGTTCTCTGTCAATAGGCCTGTGTATTTACCAGCTCTACAGTAGGCTAGGCCTAATTTAGTTTTTAACAGTTTTTAGCTGTTTTGCCATGTCTGGGTTACTTGGAAGTGATTATACAAATATTAGGGTAATGAGTGGTCATGTGGTAGCTTCATCAAAGACAAGCTACTTTAAAGAGTTGTTTTCTGAGTTGTCTTCCAGGCAGCGCTGCCACTGTTGACTCAAAAACATTTAATCCTACTCCTAACCTTAACCCTAACCTTAACCTAACCTTAACCTAACCTTAACCCTAACCTTAACCTAACCTTAACCCTAACCTTAACCTTAACCCACGCCTAAGCGCCTTCCAGGCAGCGTTGGGGGCTCAAAGTCAAAACACAACCTTTCTAACAACTACTGAAGCCTACTTCTACTTAACTGTACTCATAACTGAAATAAAACCAGTCAATCTTTGACAGGTTCAAAAAGCACAAACTCTTATTTGCCGCGAGGTAACGTCATCTAAGAAAAAAGAAGTCATGGTGCGTACTTTGGCAGGCAAAAAAAATAAAAATTCAGCCGAGTTTCGAACTTAACACCTTGAGCATGGTAACCTGGTTACTTTACCGCCGTACTGCATCCCGTCAGAGAAGAAGGGGAGAATACTAAATATTGACTCACTTGTTGGGGTTGCTAGGTAACGGTAAACAAAACTAAAAGATCGTGTTTCTTGATTTTGCTTGCAAACGGACGGCTTTACCCGTTCACTGAATAAAGTTTATGGAAATTTAGCACCACTTTCCCATCTCAAATATAGTTTTAATAATCCTAAGTTGTTAGATTTAGGTAGGCCATCTCCTGCCAAGATGGTCCCGCTATGTTGGATAGCACGCATTTCCGGTTTGGGTGCAAATAAGAAAATGCCTCCATTCCACTATTTACACCCGGGTGCAAATAATCACTCCGCAAATTAGGCTAACATTTTGCATTAGAGACTTTCTAAATCGCATGCAACATGCTATGACCTTAAAGTGCACAATGCGAGACACCTTGCTCATATACACGAATAAACAGCTGTGCTCATGCAAAATGTATTTATGCTTAGCAGTGTTTCACGCAAAAGTAGCCTATGAAGTTGCAAGGGGAAATATTAATGGAAAATCGTTATGTCCATGAAGATGAGATTTAACACTGGCTATGTCTAGGCTGAAGATTCCAATTTTGAATGGTGTGGAAGAGTGCAGATTGTCAAAATGACCGATCATTTTAACCACTGCTGTCCTCACGTGGGAGAATTAGGCTAATTAGGCTACGAAAGACATTAGGTGGATTTTATTCTTTCCTCGGGTCGGGTCGGAATTGACTCATGATTCGAACATATTTTTGCAGATTGGGCAGGGCGGTTTGGATCTCCTGAAGAATCGGGTTGGGGCAGGTTTTTAAAAAAGCCCACCCACGCAACACTAATAGTTAGGTATGGTGCAGTGTGGTAGCCTACTTCAACCACCTCAGGGTCTTATCGGAACGGACCACCTCTGCTGTGGGCTTGTGTGACTGGTGCCCTAGTCATGCGTCCCATGGTGGCCACTGACCACACCTGTGCTGGTGCTGACTACCCTCCACCATGCCTTAGTTATGTTATAGGCCTAGGCCTACCATAGCGCTGTCATGGACTTTTCATATGTCACACCCAGGGCTCTGAATTAACAAAAAAACCCTTACTAGCCACTTTGGCTGGTGGTGAGTGATAGAAGAAAATTGTGTCCTGATTAGAACGGTATAGTGATTCTTAACCATAGGGCAAACTTTCAGTTTTGCACCTATGGGCCGCAAGGGCCACGGGACTGCCATCAGGGGTGTCCAAATACGGCCCGCGACGCACTTCAATGCCGCCCGCCGAGCATGCATTAGTTTATCATAGATCCGGCCCGCCACGCACTTAGGTTATCATTTGCTGATCGCTATTTTTTTCCAGCAACAATGTTGTGGCTAACATTAAGTAATGCTTTACACTATTCTTAGAGAATGTTTACATTTACAATGTCAATATCAAAACAGCATGTTACATATGATACACTAGGCTACTCCTTGAAATCTCTGCAGCAAATCTAATTTCCGTTGTGTTACTAATAACGTTACTCATAACGTAGGCCTAATTGGGAACGTCTTTGAGTGTGCATGAAAGGGAGAGAGAGCGCCAGCTGATACCTGTTATCTCAGTTTTATAAGGAACGTAAAAGAAAAAACGCAACGACAACAGTAGTTCCACTGAAAGGTAAACTGTGAGAGGGCAGGCACAGCAGCCACTGAGTGGAGCCGTGCACCAGCAGTGCACCATTTATAAATGAATTAAACAGCATCATATTAACCGTATTTCTTAACAAATGTATTTTCTACAACAAAATGACTCTCATTATCATTTCAATAATTCTATGTTATATACTGCATTGTGTATGTGTGTGTACATGTCCTATGGGGGGGAAGTGAAGAAAAAACCGAATGACACATAGATCGTTGGTCTGATTGGTTGAAGGACTATCCAAATGCATACATCGTCATTTGAACTAAGCCCATTGATCATGGCTCTTGTGCGGTAGAAATAGGCCTACAGTGCAGACTCCCCAGACTAATGTTCAATCTCAAAAGGTGATAGCCAGACTAGGAAAAAAACAGCAGGAATGGCTTCATCCCATCTGAACACAAAGGCCTCCGTTCAGCTGATGATTCATGGGCAAACTTTTGTTCAATGTTCCTCATTAGGCTACTGGTTCTGGCATGTTCCATTTTTTTTCTTGAAAAACTTTAATAATCAATAGGCAAATCATCATGATCATCCAATCAGAATAAACGAAACCGGTTATGTGGTTGCCCAGCAATATTGCTCAAGTTTTAACCTACACACAAAACTAGACAGTATGTTGACTGAATTTGGAACATGCAATAGTAACAATTATTCTACTTACTCTTCACATTTAGCCATGCAGTTTGTGAGATGATTGCTGGACTGCTCTCTGACTGTCCAACTTGGCATTCATAAGGGGCATCATCCTCTAAGGCCACATCCTCAATCAGCAAGTGGTATTCCCCTTTAAAGTTAAAGCATCGAGTTGAAGTCTAATCATACCAACAAACAATCATTCTGTGTTTTGTAAACGGCACTCTAATTCAGACCATAAACATGGCTATGACTTTCAAACATGTGTTCTACCCCGGGCAGCAAATTAGATTTGCTGCCGCTAAGGGCGTCTAGATTTCTAGGCTAGTTTACTAGCGCAATCAGATGGTTTTTGCAACTAGTAAACTTTGTCATCACCTCCGTTTTAGCAAGCGTAAAACAAAATCGCTAAACTTAAACAAGGCTGCCGCGAAAAATAGGATTTCATTGGGTGGAGGCAATAAATCAGAAGTAGATGAAAAGTTCCTTAACCCTCTGGAGTCTAAGGGCGTATTCACACCAGGAAGGTCCGTTAGTTCACTTCCCTTGGTCCGGACCAATTATTTTTTTCTTTTTCTTTTTTTTAGTGCGGTTCGCTTTCACACTGTGATTAATTGCAACCGGACCAGAATTTATAAACAAAAATGCATGTGCTAAGGTCGTTCAACCATTGGCTGGTAAACGTGTAGGCGGGGTGAAGAATAGGAAGCCAAAGTCAAAGTTGTCCCATGTAAATACTATGGAGACTTTTGCGTACTGTACTCGTTATTATCCTAGCAATATAGTTTATACAGTTACAGCTTTGCAGAAGCGCTCGAGCGTCAAGACTGTTTGATGCAACATGAGTTTAACAATATCATGCTCATAATTTTGCAACGACAAAGACGCAGCAAAACAGCTGAGAAGGAGAGCTCTCATGTGTGTCCAACATGCTAACAGCAGGCCTACGGAAGACGGAACAGGTAGGAGATGCAAAATCGAATTATTGTTGCCAAAAAAGCGTTAGCCTACTGCTGCTTACAGCTGTTGTGCGTTACGGAGCTATCCTACATTTCCCACAATGCGCGAAAACTACGGGAGCTCGTCAAATCCAAAAAAGGTAGATTTCTGCAACTGGGTCGGATCGAGGTCGGGCTGCTTTCACACCATAAACAAACCGCACCAGGGTTCGATAGGAACCGCTCCGAGACCACCTCCTCAGCTGGGTCTCGGTCCGCTTGTTTGATCCGCACCAGAGTTCGAGTGATTGTATTCACACCAGTCAAAAAGGTCCGAACCAAGCAAGAAACGAACTTGAGTTCGTTTTAATCGAACTAAACAAGGCAGGTGTGAATACGCCTTAAATCCCCCCCTGGGGATTTGAAAAACTGTTCCAAACACATCTCAATCTCTGCCAATTTTTGTCTTAGTAACATATAAGTGACACCATTAGAAACCTTTAATCAACTAGTTTCCAAATGTATATATATTTTTAGAAGAGAATGTATCAATGGCACTTTGTAAAAACAATAAAAGAAAAACCTAGGATTTCAGTCCTCTCACCTGCAGCTGGCCCATTCAAAAGGCCCGTTCACCTTAATTTGCATTTGAAAGAACTACTAAACCCATTTAGTCTGACTTTTTTCCAATTTGTAGTAAAACTACTTAACACTTTTGAATGTTCTTTTTACTTATATGGAGCCAACACCGTTGTTTTCCAGGTTCAAACTTCAAAAGTCTTAGCTCGATATATTTATAGTGTGTTTTTTAACTTTTTAAATAGTTGTGTTTATACAGAATTATAATAAAAAGTAATTTCATTACATCCACTTTACTCTCAAGTAATTATTGTGGATGACCTCTAGAATATAACCATATGTGCCACTTTTGCATATAAATGTTTTTAGTTACATGAAAAACTTAAAAATCTCAAGGTATACAGTAGCTGACTGCCTCAAAGTGTCTGAAAAGGCCCCGGACCTCCAAGTGTTAAAGGCTACTCAGAGGTGCGTTTCCCAAAACCATAGATGCTAACCTATTAGCTACTTAGTTGGTTGGCAATGGTAAATTGCATTGCAATCATCAAAGTTGCAATCTTAGTTAGCAACTATTGTTTGGGAAACATGCCCCAGAATAGCGGGGGAAAAAAAGTTTTTTGGAGATTATTTTACTGGAGAAAAACAAGCGAGTGTGAAAGCCGTTGGACGTGGAGAGAGATGTATTATTATCAGTTAATAACCTAATTATATTTCCAAAGTAACCTTTCCAACACTGAAACACATAAGTGAGCATGACCATCCAGTAATTACATTCTAAAATGTCTCACCTTTCTTCTCATCTCCAAAGATGCTGTACCGTGGATAGCCTGGCAAGTTTCTCTGAGGCCCCAGTAATAGGCCATCCTTCACCCACTGGACTAGTCCTGTTGCCCTCAGTACGTGACACTTCAGCTGAGCCTTACCGCCAGCCTGCACTGTGACATTCCTGGGTTGGGTCTTGAAAGCTTGTTGTGCCTGTATACTTTCCACTGTAGGGAAACAGCCAAGCAGCGGTAAAAGGTTAGCAAAAAATGCAAGTTCTATCTTGTGCTGTTTCAATGTTATCTCGGAAGTCATCAAAACCATGTCCAAGTCCAAACCATGTTACTCAAGTCCACAGCTCTGATTATTATTAATATCATTACTAGTGCAGTGCCCGTTCAAACATGCAAACATGCCCGCAGGCAGGCCTGCTTTAACAAATAGAACGGTAGGGAAAAACATAATTACAGCAATAAGCATTCAATAATGAATACTGAATATGGTATTATTAAAAAATATGCAGTGAGCAGAATGTAAGCATGGCTGCATGTGACTTTTCCTAAAGATCGAAATTACTTAAGCCTAACAGCCATTTTGAGTCAAAGTTACAGTATATGTTTATAAGTATACCATATTTTCCAGACTGTTGAGGCCTACATCAAAGGCACGTCGAGAGGGAGTGGCTACCTGAGTATGTTACACGTGCAGGAAAGTCTTTAATGTAAGTAAAAGTAAATTCAAACTTATAGATTATATAAGTAAGTATATAAATTACCATAAATAACTTAGAATGTAGAAGCAACTTAAGAATTCTGCATCTGAACATAACAAATTCTAGGCTCCTACATACAGTAGGCCTATATGTCGTATTTGTGTGGATAATGCTTAGAAGGACATGTATGTAGGCTATTAGACATGAACTGGTGATGTTTTCAGTGATATCCATTATTTTGTCTCACTTGAAAACACTTTGTGAATGAACCTCTGGCACTAAGCAGGGGCGGAGGCAGAGCAGAACGCTCTTAAAATGTAGGCAGGGCCTTGTTGAATATTTTATTCAAACATCACTAGTTAACATCTGCTTAACTGGAACACCAGCAAGCTGAGGCGACCCAGGCAATAGAAGACAAGGAGGGCCCGACGGTAATTTAAAATCAATTTACTATTACTATTATAGATTCACTGAATGAAAATGCTGATCTTGTAGGCTACATGTGAATGTACGTAGCTAAAAATGTGGAGAATGCAATGCAATCAAGTATTTTGGGCAATGTGAAGGCACAAGCCAGCAGCAGAGTAAATGCAGAGGCTAACCCCGAGAGAGCGAATGAAAAAAAGAGAGGTAGCCTATTTTAAAAGAGTGGCGTTTTAAAAAAAACATGAAAGCTTCCAACGACGTTATAATAAGGTGTTCACATGCCTTTCTTAACCAGTAGCCTATGGACATTAAATCTGTAAAGGCAAGTTATTCAACTAGCACACAGAATAGGGTGACCAGACCACTATTAAAGTGTGGTCTTATTATAGCCCGACCATGTAGGCTATACACTAGACGAGCCTAAAGCGTCCGGCATATGATTGCGATATTGTGTGTGTGCGTGTGTGTCAGTCAATCGTAACAGTCTGCAAAATCTTTGCAGCCAACCTCATACTACGTCCTAAAAGGATGAGATGTGAGCAAAAATTATCCATCAAATCCTCTTATACATTGTTTTCAATTGGTGTCCTGGCTGCATGAATGTGAGCAGGATGCAACGCAACGCAACGTTTTGAGAGAACTGTCAGGTGCCCTGTTTCTATTTTCTTTCTGTCGCTTTGAATGGCATATTTAATGGATTCAGTGTAGAATAAGATCCGGGCAAGTGACTTTTGTATGTCTGTACAGACATACAAGACAGTCGCTCGCCCAGCCAGGCTCAGCTGTTAGGCTTAAGTAATCAGTCTGTAATCTCTGTAGCCTAAACATTGCAATGCCTCAGTATATCAGCCTTTTTTTACGGTTTGGACAATGTAGTGAAAGCCATCATTCTCAATATAACCTATGGCTGTGAGTTTTGTTTTCAAATGTTTTCATGTATGTCTGACAGGTGGAAAATGTTTAGGAGACAGACTACCGTAATTTCCCGACTATTAGTCGCGGCTTATACATTGATTTTGCTAAATTTCTTCAGCTATGAGGTTAATACACGGGGACAGTTAATATGGTATTACAGTTTTTCTCAAATGCTAAAACACATTTCACAAACGTTTCCTCCATGTTCCCCAATGTCTAAACACAATACCCTTTTCTAAAGCTACATAAGCACAACCACACCTTCTCACTTCAAAACTCAAACTTTCACACCAAAAGAGCAGCTCGAAGCTTTCAAAAATGTAAACACTATACACATCATTACACACTACAGCAAAAAAATTTAAAACACAATGCTCAATTTATGAGAAGGTTCTTTGTTTCATAACTGCCAATGCATAGAGTAACGGATCTTCTTAGATCTCTGCAGAGGATTAGGCATTTGAAGAGTTATTTTCCAAAACGCTATATCCACCATTTTACTAATGAATTTTCATAAATATATTTTTTACATTTTGTTTTTCAAGTAATCTCAGTGAAACTGTATTGGGTTATGTTTAGTTACAGTAATTTATCTTTACTCAATAAAAACAAAACAACTGCATTTTTATTACCTGAAACACACAAATACTGTAAATACAGTAACATGATTTGTTACAGTACAGTAATGTCTATCAAATGGATTTATAGCGTTTTGGAAAAGAGCTCTTCATTTAGAGTTGTGAGTTTCATATGAAGAGTACAAAAAATTCTCTAAGTACTAGCCTGGCAAGCCAAACTACAGTACACAGAAATGTATAGGCAAAAATATTTTTGGCCACTAGGGTGGGTCTAGACTTCTAGGCTATCCAAGTACACTACTGTAACACAACTCAATGCAAAAACCAGAATCTATTGCACACAACAGTACTCTTGAAAACGTGATCAGGGTGTGAAATTCTTTTTTCTTATGGGTGTGAAATTTATTTTCTTCGTTCACACCACACACACACACACACACACCACAGTCACTGTGCACATTAGCAACAAGTGTCTTCATTTTTGAGTCGTTGTGTGTAATGAATGACAACAGGTGTGTTCATTGTGTTCAGTTATTGCTGACTGTGGCAAGCATTTTGCATCACATGAGCTTTCATTTGAGAATATGTTTTGCAACATGTGTTTTAGCAAGGAAAAATGTGCTTAGATTTATGAGAACGGAGGATTGTGTTTTGAGAATTGTGTCTTCATAGACTCTGTGCCTGTCTGCATCCAGTGTGAAAAGAACACTTTCCACCATCAACACCAGGAAAGCAGCGGGTCCAGACAACATCCCTGGAAGGGTGCTGAGAGATTGCGCAGAGGAGCTGAAAGATGTGTTCACAGACATCTTCAACACCTCCCTGAGGCAAGCCACTGTCCCAGCATGCTTCAAGACCGCCACCATCATACCTGTGCCAAAGAAACCATCTCCATCCTGCTTCAATGACTACCGCCCGGTAGCATTGACACCAATCATCATGAAGTGCTTTGAACGACTGGTCATGGCACACATCAAATCCATCCTCCCCCCCACCCTGGACCCCTTCCAGTTTGCATATAGAGCTAAAAGATCCACAGAGGATGCAATCGGCTCTGCCCTCCACCCAGCCCTCACTCACCTGGACAAGAAGGACTCATATGTGAGAATGCTGTTCATAGACTTTAGTTCAGCATTTAATACCATAATACCACAACAACTCATCTGCAAACTCGACAAGCTGGGCCTCAACACCTCCCTCTGCAACTGGCTACTGGACTTCCTCAGCCAGAGGCCACAAGCAGTGCGTGTCGGCAACAACACCTCCAGCAGAATCATTCTGAGCACAGGGGCCCCACAAGGCTGCGTGCTCAGTCCTCTGCTCTTCACACTGCTGACGCATGACTGTGAACCAACCTACAGCTCAAACCACCTGGTGAAGTTTGCGGATGACACAACTCTGGTGGGGCTCATCACCAAGGGAGATGAGACAAAATACAGGAGAGAGGTAGACCTCCTGACCTCATGGTGCAAAAGCAACAACCTCCTGCTGAATGTCAGCAAGACAAAGGAGGTTGTTGTCAGCTTCCAGAGAGGTCAGACCCAACACCCCCCACTGACCATCGACGGTGCTGCTGTAGAGAGGGTGAGCAGCACCAAATTCCTGGGGGTGCACATCAGCGAGGACCTCTCCTGGACCACCAACACCACAGCACTGGCGAAGAAAGCCCAGCAGCGCCTCTACTTCCTGCGGAAACTCAAGCGGGCAGGGGCCCCTCCACCCATCATGATAACATTCTACAGGGGCACAATTGAGAGCATTCTCACCAGCTGCATTACTGTGTGGGGTGGAAGCTGCACTGACTACAACAAAAAATCACTCCAGCGCATAGCCAATGCAGCTGGAAAAATCATAGGGGAAACCCTCCCCTCCATTCAGGACATCTACACAACCCGCCTCACCCGCAAGGCACTCACAATTGTGAGTGATGCAAATCACCCCTCACACAACCTGTTCAATCTCCTGCCCTCTGGTAGGAGGTACAGGAGCCTCCCCTCCCGCACAGCCAGACTCGCCAACAGCTTCAACCATCAGGCTGTGAGACTGCTGAACTCTCTCACTCCCTCAGCCTCAGCCCGAGCCCCAGCCACCAGAAACCTCAGACTGGCTGGAGTCTAGGGATCTGACCCCCCCCCCCCCCCCACACACACACACACACACACCCTGGACTCAGATACACCAAAGGACTGTTTGCACTATTGACAATTGCACTGATAACAAAGAAAAGCAAATATTACCTCTTATCCTGTACTGTATCTTGTATCTTCTTATTTTGCTTGTTATTTTATTTATAATATGTGTACCCTGGAACAAGCCTTAAGCTCTCTGCACTTTATTGTATGTCTCTGCACTTTACTGTTGTTATGTCCTGTCTTCCCTGGTGGTGTCATGTTCTGTCTTGTCTGGATGTATGTCTACGCATGGGATAGCGGGGAACGTAATTTCAATTCCTTTGTATGTATAACACATGTGAAGTATTGACAATAAAACTGACTTGACTTGACTTGACTTGACTTGACTTCATGTGAAATGTGCTTACAGAAATTGTGGCTAGATTTAGTAAATGTGTTTAGACAACTGGTCATTTAGTTTAGAGGATTGGCTTTTGTGTTTTAGCATTTGAGAAAAACTGTAATATGGTTTTGCTTCTTTTAACTTGCAGAAAACACTGTCCTGCGGCTTATACACAACACGGCTTATATGTGGGAAATTACTGTTTGCACGCGTGTTTTAGACATGGTGCAGGCCCTAACCTCTGACTGACGCCGCAAGAACTTGAGCATTTACATATAACAATATTTAATACTTTTCCCAGGGGTGACACCCTTCAACCCCTTCTAACTTTTGAGCTTACGTAGGCCTACGAGATGACTACGTCATCCTCAAGTCTTGTCAGGAAAGTGGAGAGAGGAAAGTGTTAAATTCCATAACAATAAGGTAAAAGTCATCTTACCTAAAATAATTGTAAAGAGGAGAAGGAGACATCTGGATCCTTGTGGTATTACCAGTAAAATCATGCTACTCTTTTTTCATGTGTTCAGTGCCTGGCAAACATGACATCATTATAACCATCATTACTTACAAATAAAACAAATCTGGATTGCAATTGGTGTGGGGGCAACAGTGTCAGACGACATTCCTTGCAGGAGCACAGCGGCCAAGGGGTAACAAGACTAAAGAGTTTTTTCGTACCTTAAAATAATGTTTCCAAAATCATTTCAACTCGTAACACTTCTGCTTTCACTTCGCGGCCCTCTATCGGCTATAACCGCACTATGTAACTTTACAAGGTGGGGTAGTGTATCTGTAGTTCAATGAAATGAGACATCAGAAACTACAAATTTGACTTGCTTCGATGTCGCAATACATCCTACTTTCATAAAATCATGCAACATATTCTACCTTGTCTGTTATTTGCTGGATAAACAAATAGCGTGTGTGCGACAGAGGAAAAGTGCTTTAGTGTTGCTTTAAAGGCCCAACACACCAACCCAACCGGCCCACCGTCAGCAGAAAAGCAGTCGGACTATCAGTCGGGCTCTCGTCTCCCCTGGTCAGTCAAAAAAGTGCCACAGAACACACCGAAGCGACGACGAGGCAGATTGTACGTTCTGCGCGTGCGCAAACTGTGATACATTACCCATAACTGCAGGCTTCAGTTCAGAGTCAGCAGTATATCATGAAGGATTTGCGGAACTAATTGCCACTATTTTTCGGACTTCTCTGATTAAGCAATAAGAAAATATAAATATAATTATATAGTGTGTATTATTTTATTGCCATTGTTTGTGTGTGATGCCAACAAAACACTTTCTTGGGCAAGGAATAAATTACTTTTCGCCCATTAACCTAGCTAGCTTGCTAGCTAATATTAGCACAGTAAACGAAAAGTGAATGGGAAATAACCTGAAAAAACACACGTTCAGAAACTTAGTTCTAGCAAAAATATGGAAGGTTTATCAAAATGGGTTTGAAACGTACATAGCTGAATGTAGGACTAATGGTTAGTTTAAACAAAGTCCTCTGCTACCTAGATGTTTCAAAGGGTTAGGACTCAACCAATCAGATTGGTAATTGAGGCCGACGGCCACTGCCGACTCTACATGTGAATTTGGCAATAACTGGCCAAAATTAGCCCCGACGACGACTGGCGACGGCACGGGACACACCAAACAGACTCGAGTCCCTGACCCCCCTTGACTGCCCGACGGCCGATTATCGGGTTGGTGTGTTCAGGCCTTAAGAGAGCACTTAAGTAAGTGGGTACAGAGCAAACATTACTTTGTATGCAAGCATTAGTGACTAGCAATTGTTTAACTCAAGGGGAGGTGGAAAATGAGTGTAATTCCCCAAATGGTGGAATATCCCTTTACATTTTTCAATATTATCTACTGTACTGTACTGGTTTTACTAACCTGTAAATTGTTAGCTGAGGGCATGCTTTCTATAATCTATGAATATAGATGTTATTGGTTTACCTCCGCCAAGGAGGTATGTTTTCATCGGGGACCGGCGTTTGTCTGTTTCTTTGTCTGTCTGTCTGTCTATTTGTTAGCAATATAACTCAAAAAGTAATGGATGGATTTCGATGTCGCAAATGTCGGGCATGACCCAAGAAAGAAACTATTACAGTTTTTCACAGTTGCTCAAACACTAAACCCCATTCTCTGAATCAAATTCTCAAATGCCTGAACACATTTATTGAATTATTCACTCTTTTGGCAAAACCATAGACTACTTTCACCCATTTTCACCCATTTTACCAAACTCATTAACCTTTTTGCAAAACTGTGAACACATTGTGCATTCTGATGCACTTCTTAATTATATTGATAACCAAACAACGCAGAAGTTGAACACAATTAGTACACAGTTGTCTCCATTTGAACACTACAACTCAAAATTGATAACACTTCTGTCTAATGATGTGACAACCAATATAAGTCAGTTCAGAGTTGACAGAGACGCAGGGGACAACAAGTGTGTGTTACAGTAGAAGTGGGGTACAAGGAAGAGGAGGGTGAAGGTAGGAGGAAGAGGATGAGGAGAAAGACAGAGTCCCAAGAGTTGCAATACTGTAAATGATGATATTTGGGCAACAATCATTGACCATGTTCTGGTTCATGGAATGCCAATGAGAGAAGCAGGACTTCATGGTCCAACCCAACATCAGTGGTTTCTCTGTGGCGTCAATAATCCAAAGATTCAGACTACAGAAGAGAAATAGCGTAAATGTCCGTTATCATACAGTACAGTAATCACTGAACATCCACTGTTACACACTTACTACCATTTGAGCTCAACTCTGAGAGAGTGAAAGAGCTGAGTTATCAGTATGTCCAAGTAAGTCTAAATGTAGGCACAATACAACATTACAGTATTGCATACTTACAGTACAGAGTCTGTGGCATCACAGTACAAATCATATTCAGTACAGTATTGGCCTGTCTTTCTGTTCACTTACAAAACTATTGATTTACAGTATATCTTCATATAGGGTAGAGGATATGAGTAGAGAGTGATATAAGTCCTTATTCTTTATTTTCATTGTGATATTTTATTTTTCAAATTAGAATGAATACATTTCCTCCAGGAGCCATAAACCCTGCCCTGAAAACTGTGTCTTCCATTGTTTGGTGTATTGTCTTATCCCTGCTCTGCAGGAGTGTAATTTTGCCTGATGTGATCAATGATTTGAGACCATTAGTTAGTTTTGAGCAAAGTTAAAAGTGTTTTGAGGTGATTGTTCAGTTTTGCAACAAGATTGAAGGGTTTCGAGAATGTAGTTTGAGAAATGAGTTTTGTGTTCACAGTTTTGAGAAAAAGGTAAAGAGTTCTGAAAAAGGTGTTCTAGCAATTGTGAAAAACTGTAAATGTTGGGAGTGATCCGTAATTCCGTCGGGATTCTGGAGCCATTTATGTCTTGCTTAGTGGTGTAATGGCATGGTATGGCCACGTGGTGGCAGTCTGAATAGTTTAGGTATGACAACCTAGGAAGAACAATACAGGCGGAGGTCAGTGCTCTCTGAGTGCTTTTCTAGTTTTTACTGTCCAACTGACTGTTTGGATATGGCAAATATTTTTTAAATGTTGGAAACTGACATGATAGCAACTAATTATTTGCAGCTTCTTACACTTACGAAACAAAGAAAGGTCAAATTGGTCAAAATTAATAAATCATAGGACATTAACTAGTATTTTTTCATGTCAATGTTACAGTTTTTCACAATTGCTAGAACACCTTTTTCAGATCTCTTTACCTTTTTCTCAAAACTGTGAACACAAAACTCATTTCTCAAACTACATTCTCGAAACCCTTCAATCTTGTTGCAAAACTGAACAATCACCTCAAAACACTTTTAACTTTGCTCAAAACTAACTAATGGTCTCAAATCATTGAACACATCAGGCAAAATTACACTCCTGCAGAGCAGTGATAAGACAATACACCAAACAATGGAAGACACAGTTTTCAGGGCAGTGTTTATGGCTCCTGGAGGAATTGTATTCATTCTAATTTGAAAAATGAAAATAAAGAATAAGGACTTATATCACTCTCTACTCATATCCTCTAGCCTATATGAAGATATAAATCAATAGTATTGTAAGTGAACAGAAAGACAGGCCAATACTGTACTGAATATGATTTGTACTGTGATGCCACAGACTCTGATAGTACTGTATGCAATACTGTAATATTGTATTGTGCCTACATTTAGACTTACTTGGACATACTGATAACTCAGCTCTTTCACTCTCTCAGAGTTGAGCTGAAAGGGTAGTAAGTGTGTAACAGTGGATGTTCAGTGATTACTGTACTGTATGATAATGGACATTTACGCTATTTCTCTTCTGTAGTCTGAATCTTTGGATTATTGACGCCACAGAGAAACCACTGATGTTGGGTTGGACCATGAAGTCCTGCTTCTCTCATTGGCATTCCATGAACCAGAACATGGTCAATGATTGTTGCCCAAATATCATCATTTACAGTATTGCAACTCTTGGGACTCTCTGTCTTTCTCTTCATCCTCTTCCTCCTACCTGCACCCTCCTCTTCCTTGTACCCCTCTTCTACTGTAACACACACTTGTTGTCCCCTGCATCTCTGTCAACTCTGAACTGACTTATATTGGTTGTCACATCATTAGACAGAAGTGTTATCAATTTTGAGTGGTAGTGTTCAAATGGAGACAACTGTGCACTAATTGTGTTCAACTTCTGCGTTGTTTGGTTATCAATATAATTAAGAAGTGCATCAGAATGCACAATGTGTTCACAGTTTTACAAAAAGGGTTAATGAGTTTGGTAAAATGGGTGAAAGTGGGTGAAAGTAGTCTATGGTTTTGCCAAAAAAGGGCGTAATTCAACAAATGTGTTCAGGCATTTGAGAATTTGATTCAGAGAATGGGGTTTAGTGTTTGAGCAACTGTGAAAAACTGTAACTAGTTTACTTAAAGGGACACTTCACCGATTAGCATTAAGCTTTGTATCTTTAGAAAACCAGTCATGTTTTTGAATGGTCATGCATCATTCCCTCAGTTTTCCTTGAGATGGGAGAAATACGGATTTCAATGTTGGACTTCCTGCTTTCAATGATGTAAAAATCATAATTTTACATCATTGAAAGCAGGAAGTCCTATTCATAGGTTTCATTGAAATCCATATTTCTCCCATCTCAAGGCAAACTGAGGGAATGATGCAAGACCATTCAAAAACATGACTGGTTTTCTAAAGATACAAAGCTTAATGCTAATCGGTGAAGTGTCCCTTTAAGTGTAATGTATAATATGCTGATATGTTTTACCTTGATTGTACTCTTTTTCTGAAAATGCTACTTAATCTTTTTGCATACTGTACATTGAAATGCATATTATTGAGTTGGCTTTACTGAAGATATCAGTTAGTTGTCTTAATTGATTGAGTTAGGTACAACTAATCCAGATAATGACCAAACATTTGTCTTGCCTCATCATATGCCTAGAGATTCAGTGTTACATCCAGACCTAGAAGCATTCACAAGTATGTTGAACTAAATTTCTGCATCACTATTACCTGACAGCTTGAAAGCTATTATTAGTTGAGTTTCTATAGCATCTATGTCTATTCATTGTCACCTTAGGTTTACTCTGAAATTCAAACCCATTCCTTTCACAGAAATATGCAGATACCCTCTTTGTGACACTTGTGAGCAGGTCAATGTTGATTGAGCAAATAATTCATTTCACTTTGGGCCCAGTATAAAGTCTGTATCAAAATCTCCTTTATATTTTAAGAAAGACTTCCCCTCAATGGTTATCCTGACCATACTCTGAAAATCACCTACACAGTCACTTTTGTCAGTAATTGCTCAACCTTGCACATACTGTATCTAACGAAGCAACAATATACACTGATGAGGAAAAAAACATTACAAACAAGAATGTAACATTTACCCAGTCCCTAGATGCAACTCATGAACATCTCTCATCTTGACTATTACCATCTTTACCACACGGGGGTCATATATTCTATAGTGTGAAATGTCCCTTTATGTGCTTGTTTCAAAATAGCCTCAATTTTAACATCAAGTAAACGCTCTTATCCGCTCTCTTAATAACTAACGTGTTACAGCCTATTAAGAAATGCATTTTCTTGATCACTAGTCGAGATAACACACTGTAAGTTAGGAGAGCTAGTACAATTTACTGTAACATTACCCAACAAATACAAGTTTGTGCAAGCAGGATGTGAGAAATCATCAGTCAAATGGCTATCAAGTCTTACCAGTGGAATGGTGCAACAAATGGCAGCAGCTCCAGGTCTTCTCTGGTCTTGAAAGAAAACTAGTCTCAGAGGAGCTGATGAAGGACTTCAACCAAATGAATGTGAACTCTACTCTAAGAAGGATATGAGAAAGGAATTAACAGGATGTGTAGGAGTCTTAGGCATTTTAATGAAAATAAACAAAGCAGTAGGGGGAATGTGTGGGTAGTAGCTGAAACAACATGCAATGATGAGCCACTACATTCTTAGTCCCATTCACAACAGTTACTCATGACAAACAAGTAGCATATTTGGCCTGATAGGTAATTGTTCAAGCAAATTATCTGGTCTCTGTTGAGTGCATGGTGCAATCAATCACAAGGGAGTCAAAAGATCCTATGAAGTAGTAAAAAAACCCAGCAGTGGCCACTGGCCATCTCTGTTAAAAAATAAATAAATAAAAGGTCAGCATCTACAGTATGACCTCAGAATGCCTTCAGTAAGTTACATGGGTGTGACAATAGAATGCCATAACTTTTAAGACAAAGATGGCAATTCTGGCAGACTGATGGGATTTAACCAACATTTTGAATGTAGGCCTATACAACATTCCAGATTTGAGGCAAGGTTCTCTGCAGAGGGTCTCAGCCTTTTCATTAGGTTGATCAACTCACAGGTATCATTGGCCTCTTGCACTTCCTGAGAGGTTTTGTCCAACCTCTCTGTGTCGCTTATGTTTTCTGTACCGTCTTTGATCTTCCTCAAGCTGTCTGCAAATGTTGCAGAGTCGAATTTCCAAAAATCCAGTGTGGGTTGACAGATCTTAAAAATGTTCCTAAGTAATTAGTAATGAGATATATGTCAAGTCAAGTATACCTAATTCTTTTACCAGCTCTTGCGCCAAGGCCTTTTGAGATATCAACATCGTTCCAAGACTTCCAACTTTGAAATGTCCGGTCAGTACCGGTGTAAGTTGCTCGAGAAGCGGCCTGCGGCCATACAGGAAGCAATTCATATCTCAGGAACGCTTACACATATTGAAACCAAACTTTGTAGATGAACTCAGGACTCCAATGTGAGGATGCACAAGATATGGGGGGGAAAAATCATCAGAAATGTCACTTTCTAGATTATTTTGGTCAATATTGAAATCACGATTCTGTAACACGATTATTTCACATGACTTTTGGAACGTGTTGGGAACACCTTTCAACAATTCTTTAAAAATTGAAATTCTAACATTTGTTGTAGGCTACTCTTGAACTATTAAAATAAACAGGCCTAATATATTCAAATTCAAAGTATAAATGTAGGCCTATTCAAGTGAATGATAACCACAAATAAATAAGATCAACATTGAAGTGCACTTCCACAATCTCTTGAAAACAAGAAAGGCAACATGTTGGCAAAACAAATTCCAGCTAGTAACTCAATCCAGAATATTAAAGGCTGGTCTACCATCAGCCCCCAGCATTAACAGCAAATAAGTTAACTAAAATGTAAGACAACATGCTGGTAGTGCTGCTAATTATCTCTTCTAAATGTGTTTAGCCAGAAACACTAGTCTGTTAACATATTTAATATAGGCTACTTGCAGTGGTGGAAAAAGTGCTAAAATGTACTCTGGTAAAAGTACCAATACTGAAATATTGCTGAAATAAGTACAAGTTACAATACCTATCTGAAAATATACTCAAGTAAAAGTAAAAAGTAGTTCATTAAAAATGTACTTTAAGTCAAAGTTACTTAGGGAGGCAGCTAAGGCAACTAAATTGCCAGGTAATACCGATTGTCTTGGCTACTCCATGACCTTGAGAAATGGAGATCTATATGAAAAATCACACTAAAGTTCTCCTTTTTAAAACTAGAACGGTCAGGCACATGAGGGTTAATACTAATTTGTAGTGAGAAAGTAGGTGCTATTTCTGCTTATGTATGCTTTCCACTGTATATTTTATTTTAACTGAATATTTCAAAGTCAAAATTAAATGTCAAAATGAATGTCAGACAAAATGTAAAGTTTGCCTTTTTGTATAGGCTAATAAGGACTATCTAAGGTCACTCTCACTTTCCCTTGCTAGAGCGCAAAACGGTAGGCCTACTATAGTCCACCTGCACAACAATTCATAAAGTAGGCTATCTTTTGTTTATTTAGTTGAGCATCGCTAGTGGACAGCTTCATGCCCTATTGGCTGATCATTGTCACCTTAGTAGTTCCGACGATTCACTTTTCTCCTCTTTTCTTTTTTTTACTCAAGTAACTGATTGGATTTGTATGGAGAGATATTTGTCTCAATATTATTTGTATACACATGCACCATGATCCACACAAATGATATTATTTGCAAGCGCAAAGACAACATTTGCAAGCGCAAAGACAAAATTTGTGACTTGAAAAGTGGGATTTGCTGAAAGGTGTATTGATTTATTCAAATGTTTGGAAACTTGCAAGTTAAATCATACCAAATTTGTGAATATATCTCACATTTTGCATGCGCATCTGTTTGGAAATGTCACTTGCGACTCCTACGTTCCTTGTGTGAAGTGTTGAATCTGCATTTGCAGATCACTCAACACGCGCATGAATCCCTGCTTCCGCTTGCGTAATTTTGAGACATTCGCTCCTCTTTTTCCAACCCGATTCGTATCCGCAAACTTTTAAACCGACTAATAGCTCCATTACGAGTGGCAGTGATTTTTGTAATTTGATTACATAATCCATATCACGTAATCCATTACAACCCTGCCCTGATCCTGTAGCATGGGTCTACCTGGATGTTCTACGCATCAGACTCAGGCAGAGAGATGATAGAGCCTTTGCTGTGGCTGTGCTACGCCTATGGAATCAGCTGTCACCTTGCACCATCAGAGATGCTTCCTCCATGATTAGTTTTAAGTCACTTTGATCAGTGTACACTGTATTTTAAATGTGCTTTTTCAGTGTCCTTACTTACTTTGGATTGTCCAATTAAGTACAGATATTTCTATCAAGTGACTGTCTTATTTTTTACTACAAACTTGATTGATAAAACAGATGCAGGTGGTCCAGAACATGGCGCTATGTCCATTGATATGCAGATGAATGTGACACATCGACTGAACCAGAGGATCATTATCCTCTGGTGGCCTCCAGTGGCTGCTTACAGCTAACTCAAGTCGACAGAGCAGCCGCTACATCAACCCAAATTCCATCAGTAGAGCAGGGCCAAACACGAGGGTCAGGAAGGCAAATGCTGCAACCATGGCTGGAGCGTTTGGTGCAAACACAATATGAAAATTATAAATAGTCAACATAAGAAAATTATAAATCACTTATTTCCAGAACTAGTACTCATTTGCATATTTAGTGATGCCATCCCTATAAATACACATTGTAATGAATTACAAATGCAAATATAATATTTTTGATGGATGACCCATTATAGGACAAAGGCAGAGATCATAGATCCACCAGGAAAATATGATCCAGTTGGCTATTTCTCATCATGTTATATCTTGCAATTATGACCAGCAGGTTGTCAGTTATCCTTTCCCCAATCTACCAGCAGCTGTTCTAACAGCAACTGAAATGCATTATTACCTCCCAAAGCAGCTCATACTGCACATGTTCCCATCACTAATGAATGGTCAACAAGCAAATATCTAATTGTGTCAGCATATGGACCATTATCCAATGCCTCTAAGGGAATCCTTCCAAACACCAGCATTTGAGCATATTATGAAAGTGTTATTCACAAGTGTTACACAAGTGCATATACAATGTTTTTTTTTTTTTTTTAATAGTACACATATGTCAAAGACATCATTTTCAAAAACACTGTGCTTTAAGTGTCACTAGATGACTTTTAGTTTGCTCTTCAGTACACCAGATAATTTCATCAGGGCTTTTTGCTTTCCAGATTAGTAATATGACAGATTAAATGTGGATTAAAAGCGATACTGATGACAGGGATCAAATTACTGCACTACTGGAATTCTGGTCCGACACAAACTGAGCTTTAGTCACTTAAATAATTTATCGCCATCTGAGCATGTTTTTCCACTGGCTCATGACCCATTTATGATAATTCCTCTCATCCAATATGCACATTATAGAATCTCTCTCTTTGCAGAGAATTTCAAGCATGAACTACCAAATCAGTGCGCTGTGCTTAATGGCACTTCAGTTCTTTGAATTGCATTTGAACATCTTTCCTTTTTAGATATACAATGCAATTACAGTACAAATGGTATTGCAGTGGGTGATGGGTAATTGCAGTGAGTGTGAATCAGTTACTCATGCTGAAATATAGGCCCATATGTAGGCATGAAAGGAGCATTCCAACAATGCTCACTTTGAAGCTTTGGTGCTGGCTACTAGAAAAAGGGATGATTGCTTGCTTTCCATGTCTGATCACCACTATGTCCTGCTGTTCTACAGTACCTCCATGCAACAATATCCAATATTGAGTGATGTAGTTTTGAAAGAATTTTGATTTAACTGGAGCAAAGGCTTGCCTGCATGTCGTGGTACTGCATGATCATAGGCTAGCTTTACTGGCATCACAACAAGAGCTCCAAACACATTCTGTAAGGTTAAGTAAATTATATAATTATGATGACTCAAAAGGTTTAAACAGGAAAGAATTGTTAGTTACAGCTCATTGACATAGCCTCTGTATGCCATGTGAGACAGAATACCAATTTAATGATGATGAGCTATTCACAATGGGAAATATAGCTCTATTTGGGCTACTGCAAATCATTTGAACTATTTTTGCACCTCTCACAGGGACATTTTCATTTTCAGGATTCAAATTTGTTTGTAATTTATAATGTGAAGCAATGTAGCCTACTTTCAAATTACACCAAAATAATTAGTGAAGTGAAGAAATAAACAATAAAAGAGAATAAGAACAGATAATAAATAAAGCTGTATCATTTAAAAATGAACAGAACATATGAAAATGACTGAAGTTAAAACTTTAGGTACGGAAGGAAGAGGACATGAATCTATTACATTCTTTCTTCAATGACTTCTCTTTACCTCTTTCTTTCCATCTATTCTCCCTCTGCCAGAAAGCTGGGAACCCTTCCACATGTTGCCTGTCTGGGTTGTAGACTGGCAACAAGGGGGTGGGGCAAGCATAAATGGATAAAAGGTTCATTATTCTCTTTGCTCCACAGGACTTTCCTCTTTATTTCAGTAAGAAAAGAGGTTTCTAAAGCAACGAGGTGAGGTCTCTTCATGCCGTGTGAGCTGACAGCTTGTTTTGACATTTGTTCCTGAAAGCGGTTAGGTCAGTGTGCTAGAGAGAAGAACTAAAAGAAAAAACACAGAGAGACAGCAGAGGGACTAGATTGGTTTGGGATTGGTCTGTTGGAGTTCCTTATCAAAGCCAGTTATCTTGCCTGGTTTGGCCTTATAGTGTGCAGCTCCAACTTACAGTTTAAAAACTGAAAGTGCAATATGGCACTCTTGATTGTGGATTTGGTAAAGGATAGGCTGTACATGGCTGTAGGCCGAATGACAACTGTAGGTATATCCTGAACAACCCACGATCATGATTGCCATATTGCTGAAGAATGTTTGTGAGGCTGACTTTGGTTTGTCTGTAGGGACCTTCTCCACAGTATCACATAATTGTGATGATATTTCAAGCCCTGGCTTAATGTATGCCATTCACTATATGCCATTTCAATGTAATTCCATATTCTGGTCTAGGTTGTTCTGAGACCGGAGTTGTCCTTTATCTTACAGCCCTGCAAGACTACTCAGATCCTCAGACTCTGTCCTCCTAGCTGTTCCAAAGATGGGAACCAAGGTACAAGTGGTTAGGCAGTGCTTAAAAACAGTGCCCCTGGCTTTTGGAACAGCCTGAGTTTAGAATGACAAGCATTTTAAACCTATTTTTCTTTCTACCATTATTTTCCCCTGTAGGCCTACCTTTTACCATATTCTGTTAGCTTTATTCATTTTCTTTGTATGGTGTAGGTTATTTTTACTCTTATTTTCTTTTACATATTTATTTCATGGTCCTTTGCGTTATGGTCTATATGTATTACCATATTTTTTCTTGGTATTCCATTTTTTTCACTCTACTGATTATTTTAGCCTGCTCTATTTATGTCATGGCTATTTTACTATGGCCCATGATTCATCATATTTATATCTAGTCTTTAATAGTGTATTGATATATAATATATTCATGGTGCCTCCATTTGAAAAGTACCTTGTATCTTCATTGCATGAAAGGTGCTATGCAAATAAAGCATGATTTTAATAATAGCCTGCAAGCACTGGCAAACTGGGTCAGACTGAATTACTATTTGCATGCATTCTCCGGCTTTGAACGCAGCTCAGCCAATCATAATGAAAAACCGGAACTATCAGTTATAATAGTATTGTGAAACGGTTTCTCTTTTATGTTGAGTGAAGTGTATCTTGATCAAATTGAAATAGACTAGATCTAACTAGTCATGATGGCACCACAAATTTGTTCCCGGTCTCACAGGCTAAATACAAGTTCATACTTCCCAAACTTTGAAAGTCAGGTGTCGCTACAGGGCTCATCCTTGCCATATTGGACTTCAGATGTGCACATGTAAGCATACGTTTGTCTATTCCTTATTTTGCTCGTTTTGGCAAAAGTAGGCTATGGCCTGTGTCCGATTATCAAAGTAAGACCACAATACGTCAATTTATTTAATTGTGTAGCACTTTGCTATTTGTGTTTCGACTGATCTGGGTTGCTCCACCTATTTCTCTGGTCACAGGCTGCCAGGCCTTTATGGAGCATTCTCTTTTGTCATACAAAGCCTTTTAAGACAGCTGCAGCTTATTTGAAGCACAGCTGCAAAGATTCTCACAAGGAAAAAAATACATCTTTACACATTCTGAGATCTGCATAGTCTTACCCAGTCAGATTGGCTTTCAGGTGAATCTGAACATGTTAAGGCATTCTTACCCGAACAAAACAGTAGCCTGCCTCTAGCCTCACCCTCAACCAGTTTATTCCCTTGAAATGTAGCCAAAACTATGACATTAGGCTATTTAAATATTAAATTCTACTTTTTTATTTGCCAAACATTGTTATCAGAAGCAGTGTGTGTGTGTGTGTGTGTGTGTGTGTGTGTGTGTGTGTGTGTGTGTGTGTGTGTGTGTGTGTGTGTGTGTGTGCGTGTGCGTGTGCGTGTGCGCGCGCGAAGTGTGTGTCTGTGTCTAGTGTGTGGCGCGTCAATGATAGATTATTTCAAGGGCCAGAGGTCCGAGATCAGGCTACAATTAACACGCCAATCCTACCCTGCTCTCCTTGTCACACCACCTCACATCTCGTCAACTCAGCACTGAAAGAGCAAGAAGTTCGATTCTCTGCAAAACCGCATATTTCAACGTTCCACGCTAACCGCGCACTTCAGAACAGATTACTCTCAGAGTGAATCAGTCGACGAGGGATAACAATACCAACAGCAGACAGAGAAGAGAGGAGGAATTTCATGGCCATTTTCGTATTTGGTGCAAAAATAGTAGGGTTTTCCGCACTGTAACGCATTGCAGGATGGAAGACTGAAGTGGGAGCAATCAAGAGGTATTCTCCGAATAGTTGACAAACCCTACAGCCTGAGAGTGAACTGTTCGAGGAATATCGCCTACTAGAAAATTCTAATCAATCTCAATGGCCTGAAAAGTTATAATATGAACAAGAGATCATTAGTAGTAGCCCGATGCTAAGAGTTCCTGAATGCCATAGCCTAATCATTGCCAGTACCCCACTTGCACTTGCCGCTCGGACAGTCTCTGAATTTCAACGGAGCCTTCATTTCATTGCTGACTGCAAGCGGAGTGGAAATTATGAAATTCGGTCTAATCATTTGCCTCTTTGGAACAGGTAAGATACATTCTGGATAGCCTAGTTAGGCAATGGTGTTAATATCGCAATAAATAGCCTAATATCATTGACTGCTCAACGGACTGCGGTAGGCTTATCAACAACATTTGTTGTGGTGTGGATATCTATAAAAGACGATAGCGCATAGGCCTTTTGTGTGTTCGTAACTTAAGAGGGACGTGAGCAATAACATGTAAAGCTTATATTTTGAGTTCCCTTGAAGTTTGCTCTGCCACAGCCTACTCGCGAGGACACGGGCAGCCTACGACCTCGCGATTGGTCCCGGTACGGACCGGTAGGATATTTCTATTCTGGTCGCGTTTATCCAAGGCTATTGAAAACAATGGAGAGAGATCCATGCAGAAGACGCGCTCCTGTTTCATTAGCTTATTTCCCTCCTCTTAAGCAAGAACTGCCTCTTGACCTAAAATTAAGATCTAGCTTAATTCGTGGAGAAATTTAATAGCATTCATTTCCAATAGCACATGTGTCTTTTTTCTTTAGACATTATTGTGATTAATTGTAGGCCCAGATTGCGTAAATAAAATTACCCCCCCTGCAACAATACATCGAATAAGGATAATGCCGGCTACAAGAATAGGCTATCATGTGTAGGCTGTTGACTCTGCACATTATAATAGGACTGGCCTACTTGGTGTAAGCTTTTTTTGATCACCAGGTTTTTAGGTTTCACTGGTGTGGGTTACCCCTCTCAGGCCGATACAAGTAGCCTATTGGCGAACATATTGATATTAAGGGTCTGTGGATAGGCTATTTGTAAAAAAAAAAATGGTGTTTCAATTGAGTTTGACAGAGAATGTCTGTTTTGGGTGAGACATAAATAGCCTATAGAGGGAGATGAAGCTGCCTCATAATTCTATTATGTTTTTCTTTATTTCGTTTTTTTAAATTATTATTTTATTAGCTTAATGTGATAAGAATTTACTCTGAACGCTTAAGGACGGCAAGCTGCAGCTCAAAGGTGGAATAGCCTTTGCACCTGGTCATTTTACACACTTACACACGCCTTGATGTATTCATTTTCTTTGTCATTGGTCATCTAGCTTATGCATGTACTAAGATGTGTGCTGCATTCTATAACTGTGATACAACTGCCTTATAAATGGGCCCCTAATTTAGAAATCTTATACATTAATTCTTTGTGACTAGGCTACAACATTAATGAGACATCACTGCTATCCATTTTTAAATCTATCCTAGAATGTTATGGCCATGGTTATGGTATTTTGCATAAGCCTTCATTAAACTTAATGGTAATAATAAACATTAATACATCATAAATATCAACAATGCAAATAGTGAATTTCATATGAACAAAACCATGAATATCAACATAAACCATAACTCTGTTAATTCATTAAATGTAAGGTTTGCAGATCAGTTTTTAAACCCTTCTTGAAAGTCCCTAAACTGTTGCTCGAATGCAGACCACTATAGGCAATTCTTTCCACCAATAAGGAATCACCAAAAACTTCTTGCCTTCATTGTAACCTCTTGGCATTAATATGCTAGATATTTTTCACATATCTCTGTTTCTTGAGGTCACTGAGTAGGGCTACTGTCAGTATGAAATAAAACGCAAACAGCCTAGCTCGAGTTGTTGCAGCCAACAGCTAGAACTGCCAGGCAGCTACAGTGCTACACTCTGGGGGCATGTTTAATAGCCCCCATGTTCATGACCCCAGAGCGCAGCTGTTGGTTGCTGCAGCAACTCAAGCTAGGTATAACTGATTGGTTTTTTTGGGTGTACTTGGTGTACAAGCAAAACATTTGGTGTTTGAGAAACGGAGACCTATGTGAAAAATGGCCGGAATTCTCATTTAATAGATGGTCGACACAGCAGACACCCGTCAGAGGACTCCAGTGGGCAATCGGGGACGCATAACTGGATCATGGAATTTCACCAGCAGGGAGAAGATGCTGTAGCAGTGTCCTAATAGGCCAGAGTGAGGGATTTGAATGTCATTCTGGCTGCTATAGGAAGCCAAGGTAGAGTAACTAAGAGAGGAGTTACATATGTCCTCTTTGGCTGATTAAAGACCAGACATGCTGCAGCATTCTGAATTAACTTGAATGGTCTCACAGTTAACCAACTTTGGAATTGCAATAGTCCAGTTCGGTAAAGAACCATGACCTGCACAAGAAATTGTGTGGCATATTGTGTCAGACAAGGTCTGATGTTTCCAATGCTGTAAAGGATAATCCAACATTGAGGCTTCATGCTCAGAGGAATGTAGTCAGTCATCAATGCCTAAGTTATGTGCCAATTTAGTTGGGGTCAGTGATGAGCCAAGCTGCATGATAACCTGTTGGGGAGTAGCTGTGTTAGCTGGGAACAACTAAGCTCCTAATTGGAGAGTGTCGATCTCTCATCCAGACTCACTGATTATGGTTTCACCTGGCTTGAGTTGCTACAGCCAGCAGCTAACACAGCCAGGCAGGTACAGTGTACACTCTGAGGGCATTTACATGGGAGCTCAAGGACATGCCCAGAGTGTAGCACTGCAGTAGCTACCTGTCTGCATTAGCTGCTGGCTTATAGCAATATAGCAACTAGAAAAGCATTCCGAGAGCGCAGCTACCTCAGCCTGCATTGTTCTTCCAGGTTGTCATACTGCACATTTGAACATAAACTATTCAGATCGCCACCACGTGGCCACACCATGCCATTACTTTTTGAGTTATCTTGCTAACAGACAGACAAACAGACAGACAGACAGACAGACAGCCAGACGCTGTCCCCGATGATAACATATACCTCCTTGGCGGAGGTAAAAAAATATAGAAAAATAGAGCACTGTCATGCAATCAATTAGCTACAGTGCAGTGGAGAGTTTGGAAGTAAGGCAACTTAATTTACAAGCCAGAACATGGGCTATACAGTTGACCAAGCCACTCTTTCTTTTAGCCACCTGTTAAAACACCCTCTATAATTTAAATCTACAACATTTATTTTTGTGGTAGGTTACAAATTATTTTTTAAAGTTATTTCTCCTCTACAGGTTAATTTATTAAACGGGTGCCTTCTCCTCGTCCTCCACAAATTAAGCTAGAGACAGTTTGATAAAGAGCCTTTTGAATAAATGAGTGTTTGCGATTGACAATGTGATTGACAACATTATGATAAGTAGGCTAATAACTTTGCAGAGTTAACTTGACTGCATCAATTTTGAACAAAGTTGCGTAGGCTATGCCACACCAGTTGTAGTCTGTATGAACAGTGCACTAGTGTTTTGATTTGCGGAGGGGAGGTGTGGGCTGAATCCAACCTGATCCCCTGTCCACATCTCTACAATGAAATCATTTTTCTTGGCTAATCTATATTTAAATAGACAGTCAATGTCAAGATACTATGAGTAACACAGGAATGGACCTTTAAATTATTCATCAACTGTAACTGATTATTGGAATTTGAATTGTAATGAGTTACCTTACTTTGTTAGGCAATAAAGTAATTAAATTACAGTAATACGTTACTCTGTTACTCGTTATTCTTGCTGCCAGTCAGTATAGCAAAAAGCAGTAATTGCCCACTGCTTAAAACAGTCATGGTTGGCTCAAGAGATATGGTTTCCTTTACCAAATGGTCAGTGTTGATATATACACCAGTGATAACCCAGATACGTTTCAACCATGTAAAGGTTCTCAGCTACATGCGAGTATATTACCCCCTCTCTCTTACCTCTCCTGTTTGCTTGCCCTTACATTCTAAGCTGTGTGATTGTTCTAAGCTGCTTTCAGTTTGAAGGAATTGGGGTTGGGGTGGGGGAGTGGAGCCCATTTTGATTAGGATTTAAAGAAATCCTCCCAGCAGATTACAGAAAGAGTAGTTTTAAGACATGAGCACTGCTTTCTCTTATACACTAAGGTTGAAGAGATTTACTAGGTCAGATGGATCACAGACTTGGCTTATGAAAAGGAACTGTAGAATATGTTTGCTTGTTGAGAGGTAATATTATATACAGTATATATGGTATTATATATGATTGCTTATATTGACACTATTTATTGTTAAGTAGCTATTCTCTTAGTCAACAATATAGTATGATCAACTTCTAAATTTGAATTACTGTGTTGTTTTGTTTGTATGTCGCTTTGGACAAAAGCGTCAGCTAAGCACCACCACCATAACCATAACCATATATATATTTATTTATTTATTTATGAAAAATACTATACTGTATATCATGGATGGGGACTCGAGTCGCACTAAAATAGCATGAACAGTGACTTCAGACTTGACTTGACCACTTCACCTCAAAAGACTTAAGATTTGACTTAGACTTCAGCTTCAACACTCGTGAACAACCTGCAGTTACTGTAAGAACAAAACTATTCATACACCTGGAAAAACATGGCAAAAAGTTGCAAGAAAATGTGGTAGAAATATGGAATCTGAAAAAGAAGCGTTTTCATCTTTTTTTTATCATTTCTATGAAAAATGGTGTGTCTAAAATTATTCATACCCTTTTTAAATAATCATTGGGAACATATGTAATTGCCATCAGAGCTCTCAAAGTGGTTCTTATAATACCTACCAAGCCTCTCTATGTCTTCACAATAATTCTAGACTGCATCTTTTTTTAACAGCAATCCAGGTTTATAGGCAGACACGATTATTTGCCAGTTCACTCGGCAGAGTGTCTGATCTTTTCCTCCAAAAATCGTAATAGCCTCTTGTTTTAGTGTTTCCATTTACTTTGAGAAGGTCACCGTGCAGGATGTAGGAGAAGAATTGGAAGAAACAAATATTGGAACAGAGTTCTTAATTTTGTGTTACTTCAGATTGAAGGCAGTAGACCCCATAAAATGATCCTATAACTGATTTTGATACTGTAGGCCTACTGTATGGATAGCTACTAGCCTGGGTATACCCATGCTGCCTTGTGTGCAATTTCATTCATGCTGCTAGGCAGCCTGAATTCCATGGAGCTAATTTTCGCCTCAGCTAGGGAACCAATCACAGAACGGGGGGACAGCAAGACGATGACAACATTTACAATTAGCCAGAGTACTTAAAGACAGCTGCAGTCAGGTGCATCAGTATTTGGACACAACATTTTGCCTCTGTACACCCCCACAATGGAAATGAAACAAAGCAACTGAGATGTGATTGAAGTGTACTTTCACCTTTAATTATAGATACAGTAGATATACTTTATTCATCCCCAAGGGGAAATTACAGTGTTTCAGCAGCAATACAAACACAACATTTAACATATACATACATACATACAAACATACACACATACAAACTGTACAGAAACATTTAAAATGTTATTCCTTTATCTCTGCCCAAGGAGTCATTATAAAGTGCTATTGCAGTGGGTAAAAAAGTATTTCTGTATCTGTCTTTCTTGCAGCTTAGTTGGCGTAGCCTCCAACTGAACATACTTTTTTGTTTTACCAGTGCATTGTTTAGCGGATGTGAGGTATTGTCCAATATATTTAAAATGTAAAATTCAAGGGTTTGGAGTTAAAGGTGAACTATGCCAGGTTTATTCTAGCTTAATTTGCCTTAACTAATCAGCTTCGGAGTCGATGGAATGGTTATTTGACTTGTTTCGGGTAGAATGACGGCTGTCTCGCTTCCCCCTAGCGCCTTTGAGCGGAAAAAACGTGCATGCAAGTGTGTGCCACCGGGACTCGCGATCATGCTCATGAAAAGGCAGACTGATCAATTGAGGAGTGTTGTAAAATATACACACTAAAGCTGTAGGGGAAGCTCTGCAGAGAAATCTGCAAGTGTAAAACGAGCGAAATGAAAACCAGCGATGAAATAGCCAAACCTGCATAGTTTCCCAATAAACAGCCAAATTGTTCGTGCCACATTTATAGCACAGCATTAACAATGATAAGTATTAATACATTAATTACTTTTGATGACTTTTGGTCATTTTGATCTGTCTCATCAGGTACAGCTTCAGTCTCGAATTTCAATCACACACTTGAACGAAATTGACTGTAGATTTTACAGTAAATACCTGGCAAAAAGGTTGCCCTTAACCCTCTATGGTACGCATTATGATCTGAGGGGGCAAGATTTTTTTTGTAATGTTTTTCCTGCTTAGAAATAGTCACTTTAACAAAATTAATGAAGATTTAAAAAAAAAAAAAAATTATTTTGTTTTTATAAAAATGTTGCCTGTAGGCAACATTGTACCATAATGGAAAACATTAAACTATGTATGTTTTCTTATGCAAAAGAATATGGCATATGTGTTTAGAACATATTTTTATATAGCCAGAGACATAGAAAGCAGAATTATGTAGTTTTTACACCATAATATTATCTATTTCTTGCAAAAAAGTATCATATAATTTTCACCCGTTGCCCACAGGCAACATTGTACCACTGTGGAACACTATCATAATCAAACTAAAATATGTTAAAATCATCATGTATATTATTTTAAATTACTATTTATTGAAATTGCAAGTAGAAAAAAGCATTACAATGAGTAAAAAACACCCTCCAACCCCTAAATGATATAAAGTATGGCCTACTGTGATTCCATTACGGTACAATGTTGCCTGTGGGCAACATACAGATTTTTGCTATTTTCTAAAATATACATTATTTTATATACAAAAAAATGATTGAAAATACATCTATGCTTGTCAATGAAGGCTGTACATTTTTTTGAAGGATGCAAACTTGAGGGAAATTAGTGAAATTCACAATTTTCTAGCGTGAAAATATGACACCCAGCCAAACGTGTGCATGTGCTGAAAGAAGTGTCAAACTAGCAGCCTGTGAGTCATGTGACCATCATTTTGCATTTCCATTGGTTAGTATTGAGTTGTCCAGTTCTTAAAGTGGTATTAACTTATTTAAGGGATGCCTCATTTTATTACAACAAGGCAAAATAGGCTATGTTGCCTACAGGCAACACCGTACCATACATCATGTAAAGTCTTTAAAATTGCTGTTAATAAATGTAAAAATAATTACAGTTACTGGATTTCTTTTACAGGTTAAACATAAGTTGATATAACTTCACTCGGAAGCTTGTTCCTAGAATGTACTGTAACAACCCCAGTCAACATATTCTTAAAGATATTGCATATACACATACTGCATATCGCATACTAAAATTGAATCTTGAAATAAAATATAACTAAGTGACAGTGACACTAAAGGCTATACTGTTGTTGTCATGTTGTCAAGTAATTGTTTATCGGTGCCACAAACTATTAAGTAGATGACCAACCACAACACCTTAATCCTGTGCATACTGTAGTTGAAGCCTTCACAGGCCGCACACTGGAGTCGTTGAAATCCTTTCGAAAAGACAAAACAGTATTGTACAGCCCTGATACCATATAGTTATTGTGAAATTACCTTATTTATTTCATCATAAAAACAGATAATAGGTCACATTTACCATCAAACTAACTACTACAAAACCTTTGACCACTGTGTAATTGTGCTATACCACTTAGAAGTTACTATGTAATTTAGTCCTTTATAGCATGTTGGTATAATTACAGAAACATTATGTCACAATAAGTAAATCCTAATTATTTATTTCTTCGGTAAGTACTGTACATATTTACAGCAGTTATTACTATTTTATTTTACCAATGTTATTTGCATTGTTATTGTATGATAATTGCACAGTAATTGTCTAGAAATTACACATTAATCATTTGCAATATGTGGTTTAAAAATATTATTACCATGAAATTGCATATATATTACCATAACATTACCCACTTATTACTGATCTATAATGTAAAGTGTTACCGAAAACATTTTCACAATTCTATAGTCGGGCATTGAAATTGTTGTGAATATGCCCCCACCCCAATAACACTATATAGTAGAGACCCTTTCCCAACAATACTAATATTATTGGGGGCCCCACATTTTCCAGCAGCACCCCTGTAGACACATAATGGCCGGGTTTCCCAGATTCGTTAAGAAGCTCTTAAGCGCTAAGAACTTCTTAGGAGCGCTATCAGAATGTTCTAACAACGCTCCTAAGAAGTTCTTAGCACTTAAGAGCTTCTTCACGAATCTGGGAAACCCGACCAATGCAAGTAAGCATTGAGTGCCCAAATTTGTGACACCATCAAGGGGGCAGATTAATGCTAATTGAAAGTAGTCAATTTTGCATTGCACCCTAAAGGAAGTAGTTCTACTCTCTAAAATAACCATACAGTAATTTCCTGCATATAAGCCGCATTGTGTATAAGCTGCAGGACAGTGTTTTATGCGAGTTAAAAGAAACAAAACCGTATTGATACCATATTAACTGTCCCCGCGTATTAACCTCATAGCTGAAGAAATTTAGCAAAATCAATGTATAAGCCGCGGCTAATAGTTAGGAAATTACAGTATATTCTAATAATGGTCTTCTCCTCAGTGGTAATCCTGACAATACTCTGAAAAAATCCCTTACACTGTCATTTTGCTCATCAGTTGTTCCATGACATACACATTCTAAAAAAACCACAATAAAGAGTAATGAGAAAAAATATTGCTTTTCTAAAACGGTTACTACGTCGATCCAGCAAGATTTCATGAAACGAAGGCACAGCAACGAAAATGTAACGATGTATTCATAGATAATCATTCTTTCGCCAAGAAATATATTCCCTCCATTTGAATGGTTGCCATGCAACAACGAGACGCAGCCACTCTAACTTTTGTGCTAGCTTTGTGGTAGCGCATTGCTATAGAACGAAATGTGGTCAAGGTGTGAGGTTATCGGGATATTTGCAACGGCATCGAACACGATTTAGCCAATCACAATCAAGGACCGGAACTATCCGTTTTAGAAATTAAATCATTATACTGCTCTCTGGAATGCTGAGGGAGCTCCCATTCACTTTGAATGGGCCTTCACAACATTCTGAGGTCAGTTGTTTTTGTATAATGACCACTCAGAAAGTATAATGACCGCTGCCAATGCAACGGATTCACTCCGCAAGTAGATTGCGTCAGGGTCCTGTCAGTAGGCTTATTTTCCAATAATGAACAGCGTTCTATACAATATCCCTTACGAAACTAACACTTACCCATAATCCCTAACTGCTGTAGGACCATAACTTACCCTTTTTCAGTTTAGCCCGCATGCTATTGAGTGGACTTCAAAATTAAAGTTGGTTTTGCAGCATGGAAACATACATAGGCCTATTTATAAGTTCAAACAACATATTGGGTTTACAGTGCAATTTTGTATTCTTTTCAAATGACAGATATTACCAGGCAACACGAGTTGCCAGCAAACATCTGTGAATATTTCACACATTATGTTGTCGTAAAACAAAACTTTGTTTTTTATATTCGCATCTTTGCTGATGCCTATTGTAAAGTGTTTTAAATAAGCCCAGGTTTGCTTTTAATCAGAGGTGAAAATTCCAGCTTCAAAAAGTGAATGCCACAAATTACCCACGAGCCTGTTGCAAAACTTTTTGTTTTTGTAAGGGAGTGTGAATGGTTTGAGGATGCCTTTTGTGGCATCTTCTTCTGTGTGAATGTTCCATTGTGTGTATGAACAACAACGTTGGCTCTCTTATTGTTTTCATTTCCAGTTCCTCTGTCTCTTTTGGCCACTTTCTCTATTGTGAGTTGGTTGGGCAGATCTTCTTTGTGAGATAGTGGGAGGATGGTTAGCAGCACAGGGGGAGCTGAGAGGGGACTTTAGTTCTTTGGTGGTGCATTTCTGTGAGTGAGTAGCTGCTATTGAAGACACTGTAGTATACCCTTACTGTCTCTTATATCTTCTCTGACTGCTGAGACCTTTCTTTTTTAAGCTGTCCCTAGTAGCTGCAAGTCTTTGATTTTGATTTTATTTGATTTTATTTGGATCCCCATTAGCTGATGCAAAAGCACCAGCTACTCTTCCTGGGGTCCACACACAACATATAATAGACAAGAAAATCAACATACAAATAAAAAAATCAACATACAACACAACAGATATAAAAACAGGAAAAGAAAATACTTTTCCTGGGGTCCACACACTATAACAAACAAGAAGTCAACAAGACAACATATATAAAAAAACAAACAAATAAAAGAAAAACAGAAAAATAATGACTAACTAAGCCACCAACACACAACACAGACAAACCTCAACAAGAGATGAAGTGACAAAAAGGAAAAAAGTGCATGTGAGTTAATAAAAACCAGTAGGCTACTGTACATACTAGGATTTAGTGCAATCAACCATAAGGTGCTGCTTTACTTGTTTTTTGAAACTAACTTTGCTCTGGATTTTTGATATCTGATCTGGGAGGTAGTTCCATTCAACCATAGCTCTACATAGCACTGTGCGTTGTTTCAGTGTTGTTTTGATTAGTGGGATTGTGTAGTTACCACTAGTAGCATGTCTAGTGGGGTATGTGTGAACATTGGAACTAAGTGTGAGCTGTCTAAACAAACAGTCTGGTTTGTTTAGTATATTTATGGTCTTTATAAAAGAAAGAAGCGATGCTTTCAACCTCGCCTCAACTGTCAGCCAGCAAAGTTGGTCATGCATGTTTTTTACATTGGCTCTCTGTGTGCATTTAAGGGCAAGCCTTGCTGCTCTATTTTGTACCCGCTGAAGCTTCCCTAGATTAATTTTTGTGGTACCTGACCAGACCACTGAACAGTAGTCTAACTGTGACAAGACCAGGGTTTGTAGGACCTGTTTGGTCAGATGAGGTGTTAAAAAGGAAGAGCATCTTTTGACTACAGATATGTTCCTCCCCATCTTTTGCGCCAATAAATCTATATGCCTTGACCATGACAGTTTACAGTCTAAGTTTACACCCAGGAGCTTTATTTCTTGTACTTGCTCAACCGCAACATTGTTCAGTACTAAATTGAGTTGGGGCTTAGAGCTTAATGAGTGTTTTGTTCCAAATACAATACTCTTGGTTTTAGATATGTTCAGGACAAGTTTGTTATCAGAGATCCATTTGAAAACCTCCTGCAACTCTTTGTTGAGGGCTGAGGTGATTTCCTCAACTGTTTGTGCAGACATATAGAGAGTTGAATCATCTGCATACATAGAAACACAGGCTTTCTTACAAACAAGTGGGAGATCATTTGTAACTAGAAAATGTAATTCCATGGAAGGAATTACCATTGCATGTATTGCAAAAAGGTTGCTGACTGTGTAAAACATTGTATTAGGCCTATAGTTAAAAAGACTACTAGGCTACACAGAAGAATAGATAAATAACAATAACCCAATTACACTGAAATTACATGGAAAGTCACATTTAAAAAGTGATTTATGAAAATGCATCAAAATTGTGGATATAGGCTATTATGGAAAATAACTCTTCGTTAGAATTTAAAAGACTGAAATGAAGTTGCCAACTTCAAACGAGTTGCAAGAGCTGACACTTTAGCCTAGGCCTATAGTGAAACGACTGGTAGGATAGCTTATAGCCTTCATATCTACACTAATGCAGGTTAAAAGTAGGCATAGACTTAGACACCATTGGAATACGGAATACAATCTCAAACAACGCCAATCAACGATGATGCAGCAACAGGTAGGATATTTAGCAAATGTAACGTTAGCTTACGTAAGGGATAATCAACGACGCGCCGTGCGTTTATAGGAAAATAATGCACGTTCGAAGTGGTAATAAGGACCCGACGCCGCAGGATATGTTATGTAGGCCTAGGCTATTCAGGATGTCGCCCGAGGCTATGTTCTTCGAAGTGTCTCCAGGTGTGTTATTGTCCTAATAGGAATGTACAATAAGCTGTTAACAAAGGTTTTTAATTTGTGAATGATACCGAAAGCTTTAAATGATTGCCTGGCTGGCAAGTCCCTATAGCTGAAATGACTAGCTTGCTAATAAACAAACAATAGCAATGCAGGTTTAGCAGCGGTGGCATTTGGATCAAAGATCCTTGATTACTGACAGCTGAGCACTGACGTAACAATTAATCTTTGCCGCCAAAGGGTCTCAACGTTAAGTCTATGGGATTTTTGAACTCTTTTATCGTAAATATCTCAAAAAGTATAAAGTTTACAAATGTGAAAAATAATAGAACAAATGTCCGTTTCGAGACCTTTGTAGGAGTGCTTGAATGACGTCAAACGGTTCAGTGGTTTTAGAGCCTTTGATCGTTGATTTTGGTCGGAAGCAGAATAATTACGATAATAAGAAGAACAGGGATAACAGTACATTGCATTTACATGCAATGTAAAAATGGAGAAGAGCAATGGTCCAAGTGAAGAACCTTGCGGAATCCCACAATGTATATGTTGTGCATTTGAGAGGCTTCCATTAAAGATAACTTTCTGTGTCCTATTGGTTAGATAACTTTCTATCCATGCTATGGCAGATGGAGTAAAGCCATAACACTTGAGTTTTTTCAATAGTAAGCTATGATCAATTACATCAAAGGCAGCACTAAAGTCTAATAGTACTGCTCCAACAATATTCTGTTGATCCATATCTTTTAACCAATCATCCGTCATTTGCGTGAGCGCTGTGGAGGTTGAGTGTCCTTCCCTGTAAGCATGCTGGTAGTTGCTTGTCAAGTTGTTCAGTGACAGGTAACATTGTATCTGACTAAATACAATTTTTTCCAGCAGTTTGCTTAGAACAGGTAACAAGCTGATCGGTCGGCTATTTGAGCCAGTAAAGGCAGCACGGGCATTTTTAGGTAGAGGGATTACCTTAGCCTCTTTCCAATTCTGAGGGCACATTACTATCAAGACTAAGATTAAAGATGTAGCATACAGGAGTGGCAATATAGTCCGCTACAATCTTCAATAACTTCCCATCTAGGTTATCAATACCTGGTGGTTTCTCATTACTGATAGACAATAAAAGTTTTCTCACTTCTTCTATGGTCACATTGCAGAATTCAAAAGAACAGTTCTTGTCATACATTATTTCGTTTTGTATACATGAATACAATGGCTCACTGTGTGGTGTTGGCATTTCCTGCCTAAGTTTACAAACTTTGCTAATAAAATAGTCATTAAAATAATTGGCAATATCCATAGGTTTAGTTATGAAAGACCCTTCAACTTCAATAAAAGATGGAGCCGAGTTGCTCTTTCTGCCCATGATGTCATTTAGGGTGCCCCATAGTTTCTTTCCATCATGTTTTATGTTATTTATCATTGATCCATAATACGATTTCTTCTTCTTTCTATTCATTTTAGTGACATAGTTCCTCAGTTTACAATATACTTGCCAATCAGATGTACAGCCTGACCTTTTCGACACTTCTTTTGCTTCACTTCTCTGAGCCATGCATTCTTTTAATTCATCATCAACCCAGGGACACCTAACAGCTCTTACAGTTAGTCTTCTAACAGGTGCATGTTTATCCATAACTGGAACCAACAGTTCAGTGAAGACATTAAGCGCAGTATCTGGATCTCTTTGTTTACTGACATTAGACCAACAAATATTTTTAACATCATTCACATATGAGTCACAACAGAAACCCCTGTAAGATCTTTTATATACAATTTTTGGCCCAGCCTTTGGAACTTTAGCCTTCCTAGATATGGCCACTAAATTATGATCGCTAAAACCAATGGAAACAGATATGGCTTTTGAGCAGAGTTCAACAGCATTGGTGTAAATGTGATCAATGCATGTGGATGATACAGTTCCGTTCTTGTTAGTGAACACTCTGGTTGGTTGGTTAATAACCTGAACAAGATTGCAGACACTGGTGATACTAAGAATTTTCTTTTTCAAAGGACAACTTGATGCAAGAAAATTTATGTTTAGGTCTCCCAGTACATAGATTTCTCTGTTTTCGTCACATGCTCTTTCAAACATTTCACACAGATTATCAAGATACTGACTGCTAGAACTTGGTGGCCTATAACAGCACCCTAGCAATATAGGTTTTAAGTGGGGTAGATGAACCTGTAACCATAGCATTTCAACATCACATGACATAAGATCCCTTCTGAGCTTAACAGGTATGTGGCTCTGAATGTACATAGCAACTCCTCCCCCATACATATCTCTGTCCTTTCTGTAAATGCTGTATCCCTGTATCTCCACTGTAGCATCATCAAATGTATTATCTAGGTGAGTTTCAGAGATGGCTAGCATATGAATTTTATCAGTCGTTAGCAGGTTATCGATGTCTTGAACTTTGTTTCGTAAGCTACATATGTTCACATGGGCTATTTTTAGCCCTTTCTTGGGAAGTGTTGACATTGACATGAATGAAGATAAGGCTCAGTAGGCTACAGTCCAGAGTGCGTGTACTTGCGCGCCTGCAGTTACGAACCTGTGGTCTTGCCAGATGTTTCCCCTCCGACTCCAACAGTCTTTTGGGAGGGAGGGTGGACAATGAGTCTATCATAGCGAATGTAGGCAATGTTTCCCTTGAGTCTTTCAGCTCTCATAATTGGGATGAGTTCCTTTCGTTTCAGCCTAACGGCTTCAGAGTAGTCCTCGTTAAGGTAGATGTTCGTGCCTTTTAGCTTGTTTGCTCTCGCCATAACAGCCTCCTTATCCTTCCATCTTAAGAACTTGACGACGATCGATCTGTGTCGTTCTCCTTCTGCTGGCGGGTCACCCATCCGGTGGGCTCGCTCCAACTCGATTCGTTTCTCGTCCATTTCCAATTTTTCGGCTAGAATCCGACGAACCTTGTTCTCTGTTACATCCCAGTTCTCACGTGTAGATTCCGGAATGCCATCAATAATGATGTTGTTCCTTTTGGATTGCCCCTCGAGGTTGTCAACTTTACCATCAAGTGACAGTGCAGATTCGCAAACCGTGTTTATGTCTTTGCGCGCATCTCTGCAAAGAGTTGCAATCTCGTCACAGGACTTTTTCTGATTATCCACCTGAGTTTGTGTGTATTCCAGGCTATGTTTGTAATCCGTGAAGTCTTTTAAGAGGTCGTCGACTCGCTTGTTTGTTGTCTCCATAATTAGTTGCAGGAACGTTTTAAAGTTCCTTTCCTGGAGATCCATCATGTCTTTAAAGAAAACTTTCTGCTGTTCTAGCATTTCTGCAAGGACACTGACAGTAACGTATTCCTCATCAGTTGCAAACTCTTTTGCGGATTTTTTCGGAGGCATGGCCTACTTCCGGGATGTTTGGGATGTGGTGAAGTGACTGGACTGGTACCATTTTAAAATGTGACGTTTCTCTTGTCTTGTGTCTCATTTTCCGCATGTTGTTTTGAAACAATTAGATTGATTAACTCAATCTTGGAAAAGTGTTATTTTATAATATCTAGCAAGAGTTGTAGACAGTGAAGCTGGACAGAGATCAATATCCGAAGGGCATTCTCCTCTGAGGACTCATATACTGTTTCTTTTAGATGACTGTGGTTTGCTTGAAACGGTCTTATCTTATTTTTTATCTGGATGGACTTGCTATATTTCCTATTTAACAATACGTTGTCAGTAGGAACGCCAGTGTTTTTCTGCATTTTATATTTTGTATGATCTATTGTTTCTGTTAATGTCACTTCCTTAATGTTAAGGTCTTGTTTGAACCCTGCTTGCCTTGTCATGGCAAAAATAATATAATGACAAAATAATGACCAGTCGCTGAATAAGAGGAGGACATCTAATTTTGACATTTTGATATAAATTTGGAAAACTTGGAAAAACCTTTTTCATGAAAGTGAACAAAAATAAGCCAAGGGGGATTGTTTGAGAAAGAGGTTGGCCCGAGTGAAAACATCCGCCTCTTGGGGCCATAGACAAGCAGTTTTTAAGGTGCTGTTAAATCTTGCATTTTGTGGGATTGGTTGGAAAGGAACATGCCTATTAAAAGGACAACACAGGCTGACAATAGCCCTTGTCACAGCACCATGTTACTCTATACCCTCCCTCTAGCTTGCCTGTTTAAAATGTCCCCCTTCTTTGCCACTTCTGGGAAGCCCTTTTCATCTGAAGTTTACTTAGTCTACTCAAATACTTTCAAAGTGATATGGAAAGACAGAGCTATTTAGGGAAACTTTGAGGAAGGGTTATTAGGAAACAACCCATCTCCAAAAAAGTCACATGCCAGACATGTGAATTAGGCATATTAGTATCAGCCTTATCATAGACTGCGTTTACATGCACTTTAGTATTCCGGTTATGAGGCTTATCCCGATTTTGATCATATTCAGGATATGGTGTTTACATGAACACAGAGAAACCTGGTTATTAATATCCCTGTTTACATGACGAATAACAGTATTTCGGTTATCCAGTATATCCCGGTTACTAATTAAATGTAATACGTGTTTTGCCTGAGAAACCGGCATAAGGTGTATACATGGAACAGTATCCCGGTTTCTCTGGGAGTACACCACCTAGCATAACCGGAATACTCGTAACCGGGATAAGGGCTTATCCGGGGTTCCGGGATACTCCGGGATACTTCTACTAAAGTGCATGTAAACGCAGTCATAGTATCTAATATTTAGGAAAGTTTCAAACCAATTAACCAAGGTGTTGTCAATGTCTGTCACATCTCCTATTTGGTCAGCTGGTGGTAATACCAGGTTAGCAGTTTGGGCATGATGATATCATCAGATTTATTTAACTAATATTTTGTAAATAGATTCCAAAAACTATTGTGACTTTGGCCAGCTGGTAATGCTATGCCACCATATTAGGAGTTTAGATGTCATAATCTGACTAACCTGATGAATCACTTGAATATCCATTGCATGGCATGTTAATCTACTAATCTACGAAATGCAGTTCTGATTGGAAATCCGTTTTTGAAATCTTAACCAGTGCGTTGATTTGGTGTACTGTAAAACTATTTATGTGACATGTAAGACAAGCAAGTTTTGTGAGGATGAGAATTGGGTCTGCATTGTCAGTACCCAGTTCAATCACAAAGAGGACTTTCTATTGAATAGCTATTCATATACAAAATGCAGTTCTGATTGGTAATCCATATTAGAGATGATAACCAGTGTGTTGATATGGTGTACTGTATATTATGCATCTGTACATGAATATATTTGCTTCAGATCATTGAATTCACAAAACCTGTTGATGTAGGCCTATTTAATGTGTGTGTGTGTGTGTGTGTGTGTGTGTGTGTGTGTGTGTGTGTGTGTGTGTGTGTGTGTGTGTGTGTGTGTGTGTGTGTGTGTGCGCGTGTGTGTTTGTCTCCGTGTGTGTCTTTACAAAACTTAACTAGTAAGTCATGTTTGTGTGACTTTACTGTATTCTGGTTATTACATGCTATTCCAACCAAGCATTTTTGTGAGGATGAGAACTTGGGTCTGGGTTAGTCAGTCCTCAATCACAAAAATGACATTACATTACATTACATTTGGCTGACGCTTTTGCACATCACTTCTTTAAACACTATTGCTTCATATAATAAAATACATTTTTTTTCTGTCTGTTTCACTGAAGAATGGTTAAACTGTGTTTCTTTCCATTTGACTACCAATTTGTGGACTGAGATTATTTTATCTTATTTTGGTGAGAGGGCTCTCAACCATTCATAAGATTTTCTCTAAGAGAAAATGAAAAATAACACATTGACAAGTCCCAGAAATTACTCGCAAAATGGATACTACCTGTAACAAGATAAGAACAATGTTCTGAACAATGATGCTGGCTCAGCTGTTTCCAAAATATAATACAGTATCTAATCTTTGCACTGGTACCAATAGTATTGTTGGTTACGGATACCTGCGTACTTGGGCCCGTATTCGCAAAGAATTTTAAAGAGAAACTACAGTATGCAGGATTGGCGATTTCATCTTAAGTTTCGGTTTCGTTTTTCATCTTCGCTCGTTTTATGCTTGCATATTTCTCTGCAGAGCTTCCCCGACATCTTTAGCGTGTATATTTATACATAGGCTATATATAAATATATAAATTGCAAGCGTGGTTCTTCTTGTTCTTTATGCGTCTCAGCCTTCATGATGTAAACAGGGAACGATCGTCTCCTGAACAAACTGCAACGTTGCAATAGCGGATAGGGACACTGGGGGCGGGAGGAAATATTACTGTTTTCGATAAAACTGGTCAGTCAAGCAAAACAACGATTTCTAAGCGATTTTATGACTATGAAAAAGTTGCATAGGGTCTCTTTAAGGCTAAAAGTAGCTCCTAACTGCCGAATTTAGGAGAAACTCCTAAAACTAATGGGCGTGTCACTCCTAACTTTAGGACTCCTAATTTTTCTCACTAAAAGTAATTCACAAAGCATTTTAAGCCTAAAAGTAGATCCCAAGTCTAGGATTGCTTAAAAGAAGTCAAGAGGACTCCTAACTCACTAAGACCTATTCACAAACCACTTTTAGTGGCATTTCACGTCGCGATGTAGTGAAATGAACGTGCGGTTACAGGAGCTGTCATGTGATTGTGCATTGCAACTTAGGGATGCAATAACGCCACCGACAATCAAAACCACCACTGCATGTAGGCTAAACTAAATGTAACGTCTCATTGTAGGCCTAAATTAAATTGTTTCTCCTCTTTGCGAATGTAGTATACAAATTCATTTATGTTGCAAAGATACTGCTCCAGTCCGTGTTTCATTATGCTCCTAGGCTATTTGCTTTACTCTTTATTAATTTAGGATATGCCCATTTATTCATCACCTTCCATCCTTCACAGTCCGACATAGCATTCTCACCAGCTAAGACCTGACACCTGTCACTCAACTCGTCATCGTAGCCTAGGGGAGGTTTTTGCCATCATTCCCGCATTATAATCATCAGCCAATTAAGGTGGTCATTTTAATCAAGCTTGTGCATGAGTAATGACGTCAACCATAGCAACGAAGACTCACTTTTAGTTTAGGAGTTGTGGTTTCTCCTTAGTAAAAGTAGGTCTGAGAGGCTTCGTGAATAACTTTTAAGAGAAAACTCCTAGCTAAAATCTTTTAGTGCACTTTAGGAGTACTCTTAGTGCTAAGATAAAAATCTTTGTGAATACGGGCCCAGATACCTACCTCAGTGCTTGTCTCTATGCCATGGTGCAGTATATACACCCAGGTATTAGTCAGGTTGATAGGGACTTTATAGTTGTAATTTCAACCTGTGTCAATGTTAATGGCCATTGGGGAGGTTACTTGCTTGTTTCTTCTGATGGTGTGCCTCTGAGTTTGAGTAATGTTGAGTACAACTATGTGTATAAAGACAGACAACATTGTCCAACTGAAAACATTAATTCATTGTAACTAATAGTTTTTTGATGTACTTTGATTTCTCTACCCCCAGCTACCCATGCTGCATACTTCTCACAGCAACCACAGGATGAAATTGTGGTTGCTGGCCAGTCTGTGACCCTTCCTTGCGTTATAGTTGGATATCGAGGCATGGTACAATGGACCAAAGATGGACTTGCCCTGGGTGGGGAGCGAGATCTGCCTGGTATGATCCAATTATCTACCTCATCAAAACAGCATAATTATTAGAGGTGCAAGCTGGCCCTTTTATATTATTTTAACGTTGTCACCTTTCTGTTTGGACTTACACATTTCTTTCGACAGGTTGGACAAGATATTCATTAATGGGTGACCCACTACTAGGGGAGCACAGTCTGTTAATTCATTCAGCGGACCTGGCTGATGATGCAACTTATGAGTGTCAGGCCACACAGGCAGCAATACGCTCACATAAGGCAAAACTCACTGTCATAGGTAAGTAAACATTGTAGAAGTAAAAAGGTCAAATGTCTTGGCATTTTATCGGAGTTTCACAATGAAAATATTGAAAAGTAATTATTATAGGCACGCCTGTATTTAATTATTTGTAAAGCCTGGTAGAACCCAATAATATTATAATTTCCAAATCATGTAATAACTCCCAATAATGTAATACAAATCTTCTCTTTAATTCCATCAAAAATGTCACAACTGCCCAATTACATTATAATATAATGCAATAACTTCCAATATTGTAATAACTTGGACAATGTTTTAGCAGCATGCCACAGTTCTGACCCATACATTATGTGTCTACCTTTTCTCATGAGGGCCAAACAGGGAAGTTGAGTAAGCAGTGGCAGCCCTAGCTTGTACAGTATGATGCCTAGCTTGGATGATAACCTAAATAGCACAGCTGGTAACATAGCAAGAGGCAAACAACCATTACCTTTCATCAACATTAGCCTATTCCATTACATGTATAGGCTACAAGGCTTAAACAGACACCATAGCTGCATTAATCTTTTATTTGTCTCTCCTTCCCTTCTTTGTTCTTTTTCCGACCTGATGGCTTGACCCTTTCTTGTCCTGTGTTTATTTGGCAATCCAGAATTAAAAAAAAAAGTTTTTTGTTTTTGTAAACTTTAAACTATACTTAGTTAATTAAATGAATTAAAAGGGCTAATTAAACTGATTTGCTCGACTAGGACAACTTTTCTCTCCATTCTTCTAGGATATAAGGCACCTTCCAACCTTCTATCCATCCATCTTCTTCAAACCATTCACCCATCAACCAATTAAACTATCTATCAAAACACATTAACAAAGATATGCCTAATAAACTAAGTTTGTAAGTTTATTTGTTAGGATAAACCCCTTGAGATGATGCATCTAATTTTCTTGTTACTACAACAGAATCAAAACTTCAGACATCCCAACCTCAGAGTCATGACATGTACTTGTACACCCACACAGTCCCCCATGGTGTACGATAATATCCTACTGAAATATGCAAGGTATTCTGTTGACGTAGAACACCTGTGTGTCCTGTAGTGCCACCAGCAGACCCTGTAGTGGAAGGAGCCCCTTTGCTCAGGCTGAAGGCCCATACCCCGTACAACCTCACCTGTCGGGCCTCAGGGGCAAAACCTGCTGCAGAAATCACATGGTACCGGGATGGAGAGATCCAGCACACCTCATTTTATTCCAAGGTAAAGGGCTATTCCACAATTGTATCAAAGTATCACATCACATTATTACACTAAATAAAGGTGTCTGAAAAGGTAATGCTTGCTACAGGTATGGATCACGTAATGATAGAAACAGTCTAATTTGACTGATATGTCCATAGTCGGGACATAATTCTACCAGCAAAATGCTAATTGTACCTTGATTATAGGATCTGTTTCCTATATTGAATGGGCATTTACTGGCCACCTCCAATAAGTCATCCCTCCAGGATCTAATGATGTGGCGATTGCAATAATGTACCGCAAATTCAACCAATTCCCACAAATTGTGGGTGACTTGCAGTTTTCTCCAACCACCACAGCTTTTCCACAATTTTCAAAATCATCAGCTTTTTTTTTACTGGAAATGCTTTCAACACGCTTGCGAGATGCGAGAAAGATAGGCACCTTTCCTATTTCCATTATGCACGTATTTTCAGGGTGGCTCGAACCACAATCTGTTAACATGGGCACCTCAGTCTACTAACAAAAATAGCTGCCATGCACTTTTTTTTATTCTGCTGACTTTATGTTTTTGTTTATCCAAAGTGACATTAGTTTTGCCAACAATACCAACATTGGCATCGGTATCGAAATTATGAGTTTTCATAAAACCATTTACATACAAACCATAACTGTAAGATAATTAATTAAATTCCCAAAACTATCACATTAACTTGCCTTCAGCTGTTAAAGCTATCAACCATTCCAAGTTTTAAATTGTTATGGTTGTTGTTACCTTTACTTTTGCTTAGACCATGACTGCCAGCTCACTGCATCGTAAACTCTCTCTGTGTTGAGTGCATCTCTCTCTCTACGTGCAAGGCAGTAAAAAAAAAAAAGGGATATTCCTCCATTTGGTGAATTAAGCTAATTTTCCACCTCCTGCGCCCATAGTACACTTGCAACTTTTCTTGATTATTACGCCAGAACGAGAGTGTAGTTCCATGTCAAATCAGCCTAGAAAATCGCCAGGTTTCATTTTCAGTTTGTCTTATTGCACTTTCTAACTCACTATTTGCACTTTCTAAGTCACTTTTAAGCGTGATGCTAGCAGGCGAGATGCTAATGGTCTAAATCGATTCAATGATCTATGGTAGGCTGGAGCTAAAAGTTGTATCACCAGACTCACAGAACGGCTGGATGAACAGGAAAAGGGTAAATATCAATTGTTTTGTTCGAGGGGAGGTGGAAAATAGCTTAATTCCCCAAATAGTGGAATATCCCTTTACAGTTTTTTTTCTGATTGCTTAAGCACATTTTTTGTAACTATTGGCTATTTTTGCAAAACTCTACACTCAAATAACAAATTATCAAAACATTGTAGTTCTCTTGCAAAGGCGAACACAGCTTGATTAACTCTCCACACCTTTGTAAAAATTGTGTTTCTGCATCAAACAGTAAACACAAGCCATCATTTACTAAGCACACAATGTGTCAACTACACACTGATGGTATGAATACAAGACACATCTGGCTTTTGCTTTCTCTGTGCACAAGGTAGGCTATGTCAGTTTGAGGTCATACTTTTGTCATAGTTCTGTAAATATACAGGAATCCAAACGTCAAGTATTGGAGTTCACACTCATCAAAACAAATACAAAGTCAAAACACAAAATAGTAATTTCACTGAGACAAAAAAAAAATCTGTCTACATCATGACGTCTCTCTGGGTACGGCCACAAAATTTCATCTACATCGCATGCCTGTCCAAGGCACCGGGCTCCTTGTCCTTGTCGTCCTCTCGCTCCTTCACCTCCTTGTCCTCTTCCTCCTCCTCTTTCTCCTACTTCTTCACCTCCACGTCCTCTTCCTAGGCCTCCTCTAATTCTCACTCTTCCTGCTCCCTCCATTGTACTCCACACGGATATCTTACCTGTTATGTATGTTATCTATGTGCCTTATTTACACTGCTTAGGTAGCCTGGCTAACGCCTCCCACTTCTCAAATGAGACGTGGTCTGGCAACCAGACGTTCATTTTCTCGTATTTGAAAAAATGCCCAGATCCGTTCATTGGGCGCCACGGATGTCTATCAAATGCGCATAGCTCACCCAACTCGTTCGTATGCAACGCTAAGGGCTGCCGTAAATCCTTTGGCGTCGAATGTAGACGCAAGAGGGCAACGGAAACTTCTCGGATGTTCTGTGATTGGTTCGCCAACATCAGGCGAACATTAGGGCGTTAGTTTCCAGACTGGCTTAGCAGCGGGATTGAAATCACCGCGCAAGGCAGTATGGGAAAACCCAGGCTACTGCTTAGGCTGATTGCAAAGTGAACTAATGATCTAAAACAGTTTTTACATGTGAAAATGTGCCATCAGTTGGCAAAATAGTGTTAATGATAGCCAAAAAGAGTGTTGTGCAGTGAATTGTGCCTACAGTTTTGCAAAGTGTGTGTTACAAAATTGCAAACTGAGTTCAAAGCAGTGTTTGTGCTTTTAGTTTTGCAAACTCAGTGAATGGTTTTGCTATATGTGTTAATAGTTTTAGAAATTGTGCTACAAGAATCACGATTAGTGCTTAAGCATTCAGAAAAAACTGTAAGTACAGAGAAGTAAGTTATTTGCCCATCTACGTCTACGCTCTTAATGTCTTGTGCAAGCAGGCTGTATGAAACATTGGCTAACTATCTTCAGAAAAGTAAACAGTTATGGTCACCCCCCTTTCACATACTAATGCTCCCATGAGCCCCATACCCTCACCTTAAAGCTACAGCCCACCCCCCACAGTGACAATCATTTCAGTCATTCAACTTTTTTTTGTTTTGTTTTGTTTGTTACAGTTTTTGTACATCTTTTTCCCTGTTTTTCAGTTATCATATCCTTTTCCATTCATCCCATGTTTTTTTTGTGAATAGATACCCCAGCTGCACGACTTCTTTATTAGGGCCCGAGCACTGAGGTGCGGCTGCTGAAGCAGCGGCTGCACCGAAGGTGCAAGGCTCTATTGTTTCTGCTCAGATTATTATTCTTACTCTTATTCTTATTATAGTGGAATCCTTTTACGCTCCATGTTTGGCCTTTTTTCACCAACTTGGTATGCTCTAAAACTCTTGTAATTTGGGCGCTATATGTGGAATTTGTAAGGCTACTCAGAACCAAAGCTCTGGCCTAGGGTGTGGCTCAGGGGCTCAATAGCGCCACCTAGCCTGTTGTCTGTTGGTGTTGACACATACATTGATGAAAATTGACCAAATTTGGTGGGCATGTGTGTTGCTCATGCCCACCCTCAAGTACGTGTTGCTTTGTTAGATTCCAAAATGTCACGGGTCTGCACTGCAGGTGCTCGGGCCCACCATCGCCGCTTGCGGCTATATTTTACATTAGATTTTTGCCATCTTTAAATCCTTTATTCTTTGCAATCGTTTCTAACAGTGTAAATGTGGTCTCTGTATATCAAAGTTACCCATCAAATAATACAAAAGTAAATTGTACAAAGTAAATATATGATAGACAATGGCATGTAGAAGAGTGATATACTGTATTTATGTATTTTACATTGTTGTAGACCTTCATGGATGATGGAAAAAGGGAAGTGGCAGTTAGTCTCCTATCCATAACTCCTGAAGATAAGGATTCTGGACGCACCTACACTTGTCGTGTGTTGAACTCTGCAGCACCAGCTGGACGACAGACCTCGGTCACTATCAGTGTTCAGCGTAAGTTCTGTTTTTGACCAAATGGTAAGTGCCCTCACACTGAAACAGCATTCAGTGCTTTCAAATTCATTCTAGTTTGGACATTTCCTTTTCACAGACCCACCATCAGTGACATTGTCTGTCCAACCACAGATGGTCTTAGAGGGAGCTAAAGTTACATTCATCTGCTCTGGATCTGCTTATCCTGAAATCACTGGATACAGGTAAATACAGCAGTATTTTCAACAGCCATCTGTATTTATATGGTAATTATATCTGAACTCATAGAAAAGATAATGACGAGATTTTTGATTGAGATCTACAACACAAGCACATTTATGTTTATGTTATGAAAAACAATAATGAACATAAATATATTGACAGACATAAATATTGAACCATCTTATCTTTGGCAAAAAAAGATCTCTGTAGTTAGTGTTGTTTTTGAGCACTTAGATAAACATGAAGTGAAGTGGTGCATTGCTTACCCCTTTTTTACACCATTATCAATATAAACAGATCATAATATTTGTTGCACATTCTGTCCAAAAAGTATTAGTTATTAAGGATAAGGAATTATAATAAATGCATCATTCCAAGCTGTGAGAAATTATTGTACATTTAGTTTACAGGTTTTAATCAGTGCCGGGATTAAACAGTGTTTAATCAGTGCCTAGAACTGGTCTTGGGAACATATCAGTGTGACTGCTAAAAAACTGAATGAATTAACTGAAACTAAATTAATCATGAGGTTGTGTTATTAGCATCAGTTGTTAGAATAGTAACTGCTCAAAGCTGGCTAGGTAGTGGAATACAATTATTGTACCAGCATCTGATTCAGCCACATAATTTAGAAAATGGGTAATACTTTACTGAATAGTCCACCTTCAGACAATAGATAATCTGTTAACATTCAAGTTTGGCATGTAAAATTGTTGCGTAATTACTTTACATCACCTTAACCAAACCCAACCCTTAACCTTAACTGTAACCATAAATTGAAGTGTCAACATAGTTTTGGTGATAATCTGAGCATCTGTACATAGTCTGTGGGTGGACTAAACAGGTAGAGTGTGACCAGAAAATATTTTTCTCTTGACTGTTGTGTCAATTAATGCTGATTCAAGTAAAAATGCAAACAATGGTTGTTGTCTAAATAAATTAGATGGTCGAAAGCAGGCATACCTATTTCTGAGGCAAATGGAGACAGCCTGGAGGTGACAGTGGATCACTCCTTTTTCACTGATCCTGTCTCCTGTGAAGTCTCGAATTCCGTTGGCAGCACTAATGTCAGCACCCTGGTAGATGTCCACTGTGAGTTCATATTTACTGTTGATCTTTTGTACATACTCACAATGTACATTTTAGACTTAGAGGTACATTTCTTTAACCTGTTATGTACAGTATTTACCAAATATGAGATGGCCAACAAGATACCTCGAAATGTAAATGTAAATGTAAATCTTTCAGTTGGCCCCAGACTACTCTCTGAGCCAAAGCCCATGATTGTGGACATAGGAATGGAGGCAGCCTTCACCTGCTCATGGACTGGGAATCCACCTCTCACTATTGCCTGGACTAAACGAGGATCCAGCGTGGTATGTTTATGTACTCATGGGCTTTTTCAATGTTTAACACTATGTAAAACGCCATGAGACATGTGTAATGTTGAAATTAAATTGAAATTAAATTGAAATTAAATTGAAATGTACCGAAATGATTTTTCTATTAATTTTGTGACACACTGCTGTTATAACCTAATTCAAATGTATATAATATTATGAAGTTTCCATGGCAAACAGAGCTTCGTATAAGGAGTATCTCATTACATATTGTGTTTGCGCTGCACTATTGTCAACATTTGTCCAGACTGGTTCTTGAATAGGGGGCAGTGCTTTAAAATTCAGTATTGCTGGTTATAATACATTCTTTTGGTATTTGTTAAAGAACTGTAATGAACCTAGTCCTAATTCAAAAATGTTCTTGTTGGTTATCTTATATACAGGTCCTCAGTAATAGTAACACATTGCATTTGAAGTCAGTCACTCAGGAAGATGCAGGAACTTACACATGCAAGGCCATTGTTCCTCGTATTGGTGTGGCTGAGACAGACGTCACCCTCACTGTAAATGGTCTGTAGGTCCAATAGTACTTTCAACTATCCCCTTGTGCTGCTTTCTGCTGTCTGATTATAATTATGTATCAATACGCATAATTGTGTGTGTGTAGTTTATTGCTAACAGAACAATATCTCTGATAATGTGCACATTTTGCTAAGTGTGATCTTGGTCCTATATCATACACATTATTACATATAGGCAACAGAAAAAGTGTCATATCTATTAACATTATTGAAGTGACTGACTATGGAATCTGCTGTGAAGTGACTCTTTGGTCGACTGCAAATAATCTAATTTCCCTCAAAGTTGTTCTGTTCTGTCCTTTAAAGTGTAACTGCACCCTAAAATATGTTTTTTGAGCTGTTGATTGATTGAAATTACTCATAAGTGGTGAACTACAGTATTACCAGGGTTAATATTGACAAAAATCGTGTTTCCCGAGAAAAGTAACATTTCGTATCATTTTGTATTGGAGATAAAGCTCTCCGCGCCCTCTACAGGTTGAAACATGCCATGGCATTTTGGTCCAAAATGCCTTTGGAATACAGACGTAGTCCTGCACTTTTCTGGAGAGTCTACGTCACCGGGTCGTTACAAATTAGGAATGAAACGCCTGCTGCCCTGATTAGCCTACCTGTGATAAGCCATGTCTGCAGCACTCATTCCCAGATTGACACAAAATCACCATGGTTGATTGGTTGCCCTCTCCAAATTTCTGTCTCGCCCATTTTGAAAGCCTTTTTCAGAAATGTGAAGTGGGTGGAGTTATGGGGTGCAGTTACACTTTAACTTCATCTAAATGAAAACAACTCAAGAACCAATCAGTTCAATGTGTGTGTTCGGGATGCAATGTTCTCAAGAAAGGCAGAAATAACTAGCCTGGGTGTTCCCATGTTGCCTTGCACACGATTTGATTCTCACGCTGCTAAGGCAGCCTGGAAACTACCGCCCTAATTTTTGCCTCAGATAGGGGACCGATCACAGAACAGGGGGGAAAGCAAGACGATGATGAGCTATGCACAGACGTGTTTGATAGACATCCGTGGCGCCCAATGAACGGATCTGGGCATTTTTCCAAATACGAGAAAATGAATGTTTGGCTGCCATACCACATCTCATCGAGAAGTGGTAGGCGCTAGCCAGGCTAAGAAATAACAAAAAAAGTCTGACAAAGATGGTAGAGGCTGTGGAATCCTGTACCATCAAAACATGTTTATGATTAAAATGTGTTTGGGCTGCCATTGTTGCTTACAACACGAGCGGAGAGGTCTTTGGCATTATATGCCCTCAATGGTGCCTTCCAGGTAGCGCTGCCTTCAAGGCACTACTCCCCTCAGTTTAGGGGTAGGATGAGGGTTGAGGGGGTTAAGGTTAGGAATAGGGTAAAGGTAGTGCCTTTTAGGCTGTGCTGCCTGGAAGGTGCCGTTGGGGGCAAAAAACACCATTGAGCGCATGGAGAGCTGTTTCTGTTTTATAAATTATGCTCTGTCCTATGTGCACAGGTCCACCTGTTATCATAGCTGACGCTACACAGCGTGCGGTGAGGCACACCAAGGGCAAGCTGGAGTGTTTGGTGAAAAACAGTCCCCCACCAGAGAGAATTGTAAGTCAGTCTGTTATGCATGTACAGTATATACTTGCCCTGTAGTGAAAACCATTTTCATGTATAGACAATAAGACACTTAGGTAGACCACCTACCACCTTCATTTGGTAGGGAAAGTAAACAATGTAAGTATTAAAAAGCCCAATATGTGGATTCAGGGGTGATGAAGTAGCTGAAGCACACTACTTAATAACAGGCAAATGTGTTTTTGTCTGACCTATGTCTTCTGGAAACAAGGAAAGGACATTTACTCATTTATTCATCCATTTTCACACTTCTTGGTTGAATAAGTCAAAGAGTAACTTGATATCATTCTGATGTTTCAGAATACCAGACAGGCTCTCCTATTCAATTATGATTGCCATCATGTAAAAAAAGAAACAGTAAAAAAAACAAATCACAACATATTTCCCCTCCCCCTTGACCTAAAGTCTAAAGAATGTGCTAATATTATGATATTCAATAAAACATGGAAGATGTCCTACACTGAAATAATAAATAGCCTTTACATGTATGAATGGCCCTAATAATGATAAAGATAAGGAAAAGTTGTTAAATTACCTAAATATAGACGAGGGCCCATAGGGTAAAGATCATGGTGATCATGGAATCTCAGTCAAGTTTGTAACAGAACTAGATTGAAATATCTAGTTCATAATGATTGTTTGGCACCCTGTGGACTATTCATGTCCCAGCAGCATGTTGGTCCAAAACTAGCGAGTTAAACCCTACAAAACCCAACAAACCATACAAAAATCAACAGCAGCACAGTTGCCACTGGTCGAGATTGCTAGAATACCAACAGGTGCCTTTTGGCAATATAGTTGGCTGTGAAAGCTTTTGTTACATTTTTGCAGGGTGGTCCATCCTGGACCAAAGACCTACATAATGCATAGCCTGGACGGCTATTGGTAAATACACATGTGTTTATCTGTCCTTCATATGGCCATATACTATCAAAATTATTTTTTAGCGATACCAAAACTAGTGTAAAAAACACATCACAGTGGCAAATTGATACTGTTGTTTTAAGTGTTCTGTTGTTTTAAATGATTAAATGCTATTTTGAATAATTCTCAACTAATTCATGTATCTCTTATAGGTATGGACATTTGGAGATTTGAGTCTTGGACCAGGATCTTATGACCGATTCACGGTGCAGACATTAGAGAGGCCAACTGGAGTTCTCTCTACACTGGTCCTGTCAGAAACCCTTGCTACAGATTTTCAAATACACTACAACTGCACAGCTTGGAATCGTTTTGGTATGGGTGCTGCAGTGATCACACTTGAGGAGCAAGGTAGATTATTCTTTTGAGAAAAAAAAAAATACATTTGAGATTATTTTTGCCAGCTCATTCTAGTACTTTGACATTAAGAATTTAGTTGACATGTGTAGAAGAAATGTTGTTCTTCACAGCACCAAACTTCACTTCATATCACTTGTGTTTAAAATGTTAAAGAGGACATAGAATTGATTAATCAAGTATTGTACTGTGTTCTCTGATGTTACAATATATACAGTATATTCAACTTTGATTCATAAAAATTAAACTTCAATGGCTTTGCGACATTTAACATCACAAGTACAGTAGGCTCTGTTCTAATTCGCCCATTTTTAGTGGCTATTTTTAAGTTCAAGATTTTTGTATGAAGGAGGGCACAACCATGCATCATGTTCATGATAGCTCTTTGGTTATGCACAACCTCTCCTAATTCATCAAAACCAAGACAAAAATTATTTCCATTCTATGTCACCTTTAAAAATGATAAATGCTTTGTATTCTTGTGCTGATTGTATACAACTTGTGATTTTGCTAAAACATTTAATCCCCTTGAAATGATTATTATTTCTATTGTAAACATGTATGCCTCAAATGTTAATGTTAATTACATTAAGAAAGGAACTAGAGAGTGAAGTGAAGAGAAGTGATTCAATACTTTAGGAAAGGCCACCCCTCAAAACGAAATATCTTAGGATAGCATCTGCCAGTCAGAGAGGCCACAAAAACTCCAGCTATCACCCAACCCATGTAAAATACATTGTACTCCTTTTCATACTTTGTAATCCAGAAATGTGATTAAAGTAATCATTTTAGGGGGATTGCTTTCTGCTTTGACAATAACATCTCCAACTCTATGACAGATGCCTTCCCCATGGTCATTATGATTGGGGCATTAGTAGGTGGGAGCTGCATCCTTATCATCTGCTCAATCACTCTTCTCTCAATTTGCTGCAAACGCTCCATCACAGGTAATTCAAACTAAGTGGTACAGTTTACATGAATGTTCCTATAACATATTATTTGCTGATATTTTCCTTGCATGAATACCTTTTAAATCTCATATCTTTGCCCAAATGTATTCAACTCTATCAGGCCAAATGAGTACGCAACTTACCAAAACTGACCTCAGAGTCCAGATGGGACATAAAGATGACATCAATGTACGAGTGAATGGAGATTTGAAGGAACCCACAGTGAGTGTTTATCTTCCTGTACTTTTCCTACCAGTGGACTGTAGGCAGGACATTCACTTTTGGTATTGCCATTAGTATGATTACAACCTAGTGTCATTCCTTTCAACCATGCATTCTTTTCCAGATATCTTTATTTCCTCTGCACTGTTGTATTATGTTCATTGTGGTATTACCTCCTAGGCTCCACTCAGCAGTGAATCTCCTGCAACATCTCACACTGAACACAGTGATCTGCTGGATGAGGATGACGAAAGATTTGACTTAAAGGTAACACAAATCAAATACATTTACAGTAGCGCCCATCTGAGAGTGTTGTAACTGGAAGTACATTGTGTACAATAATATACAAAATGCACTGTACTGTTTTTTGTAGACTTCTTACTATTATCATATTTTATTCTTCCTCTAACCAAAAATGTGGTGTTTAATTCAACAAGAGCCATTCAACTTAAAAACTTTGTTCAAACTTTGTTACATGGGTCTTCTAAAGAAAAGGGCTGATTTTTTCTAATTTTATTAACAAAAGCAAGCTTATTTCTTTCCCATAGACTTTGCGTTGACCATTATGACATTATAATATGCCAATTAAACTGAGTTGCAACTGCATCAACTGCCAACTGCTCAACATCTAGGCCACCTTGTCTCTCTGTGCATTCAACTAGGAATATTGATACAATACACCAATTTCAACATTCCATCCAACTTTCTCTCCATCCATTGACTTCAAACCATTCATCCATCCATTAAACCATCTGTCTATTGATAGTTTGATTGACTTTCAACTTTTGAAACTATGGAAGCCTTAACCTGACAGTGGGCAGGGGGGCTGGTGGGTTGACCATGAATTTGTGATGGTTGTAATAATTTACTTTTACCGTATTGTTATTGTCTACTTTTGCTTCTCTGAATATACAGGACCCCACAAATGGTTATTACAATGTCCGGGATCATGATGACATAAAAATTCACAGCAACAACTTCTCTGAGTATTCCTCCACCCTGCAATCTGTCTACCCTTCAATGCCCTCACAACCAACTAGTCTGATGTATGGCCAGCAAGACATATATGACTACTCTCATCAAGGCACACAGAGACCCTATAGACAGGTGTCTGTGCAGCAGACACAGAATAATGCTGAGTCTACTGTCTTCATCACTGATCCCCTGTGCAATGGATCAACTTTCCATCCTGCTACAAATGGGCGAGCTTTCACTAGCTACATGAAGCCCAATATTTCCTATGAGAAAATAGATGTCTATGAACAATCTGACCAAGCCAGTAAAGTGTCTAGTTCTTCACACCTATCATATGCTTCCTCACATATTTCTTCACAGCAGTCTGACTACAGTAGACCCTCACAACAGCACCAGCGTATGCAAACACATGTGTGAAATTTGGGTTAATGTTTCATCCTTAATTTGAGTGGATTACTGGGATACCAGGGGAATATGAATATATGTACATACTGTAAACAAAACTTTTAAATAAATGAAAATTGACAACAGATAAGAAAATACTTAAGAACTTGACGCACTTAAAATAGTTCTAGAAAGAATGTTCTTTTTGGCACAAATTGGAAAGTGGCCCAAGCCTGTTGTACATGAACTATCGATGCATAAATAAATAACTATTGATAAACTGTTGGCTTGAGTTTGAATGTGTTACATATAGGTATAACTAAATTAATGATGATCATGTTTCAAAATCCAAATAAGATACCGTACTTGACAAATATCAATACAACAGCAAAGCCTTCATCAGGGTCCAGAAATGTTGTGTAGGTGGCAGCATATATAATATAAATATATGTATACAGCACCCTCCACATTTATTGTCACCCCTGGTAAAGTTGAGTAAAGAGAGGTATGAAAAATAATCTTTTGACAATTTATCTTGGTTTCACATTGAAAGCAATGAGGAAAAATTCAACCTTGAAGGGAAGCCAAGTGCATTTTCCTTTTTGACTCATCCCACTATTTTTTTTCTATAGAGTTCGGTTTCCCGATAACGTTCACTCTTAGCGAGCTACGAAGACTCCAAAGGTATAACTTACCAAAGTTGTTTACCTTTATAGTCGTGGTTCCCGAACTATCACTTAGGAGTCTTCTTACGAAAAGCTCCTTACGTCCGACGTATAAGGCACTGTCCACCATGAAGGTGCTGAATTAGGTGACATCGATTGCTCAGAAATCGATTTTTTCTTTCACGCGGAGGCTTGACAGTCTTATGAAAGCGTTCTTTGCACCAAAAAACATTGCTTATAGTAGCCTATCGCCCCCATAACATTCACGCAACTTCAACGTGGATGAACTTATTAGCACACAATGATAAAAAAGTAGTCTAGAAATATGATCTACGTCCGCCAAGTAGGTTATGTTTTCATCTGGGTTTGTTTGTTGGTGTGTTAGTTTGTTTCCCGTGGATAAAAAGATTCCAACGCTTCATGTTTGAAAGCAGAGGTCTGCGCTCTCTGAGTGCTTTTGTAGTTTGTTTGTTTGTTTGTCTGTTTGTTTGCAAGATAGGCTAACTCTAAAAGTTAAAGATGGATTTTGATTAAATTTCCAGGGAAGATCTGAAATGACCCAAGGAAGAAAGTATTTAATTTTGTGAGTGATTCGTATCACCGTCTGGATGCAGGAGGCGTAGGCTACATGTGTTTGCTTGGGGGAGGTTTGTGCTTTTCTAGTTGAAATAGGCTATGCATACTTTTTTTAATCACAGCTGATTGACCAACATCCTCACTCAGTATTGTGTGCCTTTGGTTAACATTAAACATGAAAGCAAGTCGGCACATTAGGCCTAAACATTGTAGGACGGTGGGGGGAAGCAAAAAATAAAACGCTTTTAATTATTTTCAAATGCGTGCACGTTTCATATTTGTGTGAAAACATTTCCAGAAACTATTTTCTAAATTAGCATACTTACATAAAATCATTGGCGAACCAAAATAGTGATTTTGTATCATATGAGTTGCATGCGTAACGAAAATTGCTGTAGGGTACAGTGGCGGCGACTATTAGGAATGAGCGAGCACGTGACAATTTGGGAGGGGGCTGAGGGGGCTGAGCCTATCCTCCATCTTGGAAGGGTGTATCATTGGTTGCCAGGGGCAACGCCTTCTGAAGAGTCGCGTTTAGAGACTCATCAAAACTGTAGTCTAGATTCTTGTCTACAAGGACCGTACAAGGACAAGCTTATACCAAGCGCAAAGCAGCGATATTTGGAGAAGCTCTCCAGCATCCAAAGTTACTACACTATGCAAGAGTTCAAAAGCCACCAGTCGTTAGAAAGTTATGAGACTTTCTGCTGTGGTTGGGTGCAGGATCTACAAGCCTCGAGGGGCCGGATTCACGAAGCCTTCTTAAGACAAAAATACTTCCTAAGTGGTGCTTTCTTCTTATCTTTTGTCTTAAGAGCAAATTTAAGAAGATTTGATATTCATGAATAAAGTTCTTATGCTTTCTTCTTAAAATGTTTCCTAAGAAAACACTTAAGAACAAATGGTATTCTTGAAAACAAAGATCTTAAATGTAGGCTTAATTTTCCTCGCAACTTTAAGACAACCCTGCACCTGTCTTAAAAACGTTACAGTGTAAAGTCGGGCCTCTTATAGTCATAAATAAACACATTTACCAGTTTTAGACAGCTCGTTTGAAATATCAGCCTTTATTATGTGTACTCACAATATATGAGCCAAACATTTATTGCTAATTTTAGCTTGCTGCTATTGTTTTCGGTAGCTCTGAAAACTCGCATAGACCGAAGGGTTCCTGCCAGCATTCGGCGCACGTCGACGTCAGAGTAGAACACGTTTCATTTCTTAAATATCTAAAGTCCATGGAAATGGCAGTATTATCTAGTAAAAACGGCAAATTCCAAGAAAGAAAAGCGTTTCAAAGTTAAGATAACCGGGAGTGCCTGAAGGTATGACTTTTCCTCTTAGCAACGGTTGCCACTTGTAAACAAAACTCTACCATATGATCGCGTTTAGTGTACGAATGGTGCAGGGCATTCTTATCTAGCTAAGTTCTAAGTGGGAAAACAAAGAAGAGGTACGGGGGCAGTTCTTCACACAGCAGTGATTTCCAATCATTGTCAAGTTGTGCGGAATTAGAACCTACCGGGTTAACAACACACGACCTTAAACAATTCATTTGTGCCACCTACGTCACTATCAAGTAGAACGCCGCCATATTTACGACCGATTTCGCCCAATATGACTGCCCACACTGCCCGTTTGAATGGAAGAGAAAGACAGATAGATCTAGAGAAATGTTCAATTTTAGGCTCCGATCTTTATTTGTTACCCCCAGTTTTCCTTTATCCCTTATTGTCTGCCCCAAGTTTGTTCCAATTGGCTTTCCATATCATACATTTATCTAGTTAACCCCTCATACAGTGGTGTTAATTAGGCTATTTTAAGATAAGGTGACGATGTTCGGGACCGCCCAAACCGGGAAGATAATCCCAAAAATGTGGGATAAAAACGGGGACATTTTCAGGTTGACTCAATCCGATTGAAATACATATAAGTTTTGTCTTCAAAAAACGGGGGGGCTAGGTAGCTTTACTGTATTTTCCCCGGGTCGGGCAACCAAAACCGGGGGCTGTAGGCTACAGGAAACCGGAGACTGCACCGATGCATCAGCATGGGAATAGGCTAGCCTACGTAGGCCTAGGCTATAATAAAAACATGATTCTAGTGGTAGTTTACTGACTAGGTAACGTTAGTTAAGTGGCCAACAGCTAGCAATCTCATGTTAGTGCCCCAACTAATTGAATAAATAGCCGAAAAGAGGCATTCTCCCTCTCACGCAATAACGTTTTTGAAATCGAAACTGGGTTTTGCTGAAGTAGCCGGCTACAGGCAGGTTTTATTACATAAAACCAAGCAACACGGTGTAACCTTAATTTGCTGTTTATTGCTCTGTCTGAAGCACAAAATATAAAAATACCAATCAGACATGCATCACGCAAGACGCATCGATTTCTGTCTCATTCACACCGATAGCAGCCACAACCGCATGCTCTGCAAACTAGCTAACTCTAACCAACTAACATTGGCAAGATATAAAAACAACGTAGCCAGTGTATATAATGAGCACAATACAAGTAGATAGACTACATTACAGAAACAGCACAAACTACAACTCTACTAGATCGCATTTTGATGACACCATACCTCTGCCTCAGGACTGTCGCAGCACCCTCTGGGCTAGGGCTACATGAAAACTGGTAAGGGGTCCTCCGCAGCGTGGGAACCAACTCCTTCCACACCCAAGCCACACACACCCAATAGCCTACTATTTACTGTACCCAGAGGAGTATGAAACAGTTTTTCACCATGCAACATTGTACAGAACATGCAGGGAATAAGGGGAAATCCAGGGAAGCTTAATCAACCCTGCTACAATAGCAAGTTAGTAGGTAGGTTGCCTTTAACGACAGGAGCAAGCTTACCGCAACAACAGCGGTCACACTATAACAGAGGTGAATTCCACCACAACACACCTCTAGTGTTCAAATACACTCATTCACAGGCATGATTTCATACTACTTTGAGTAACTTCACCATCTGTAATAGTGTCTTCTGCGACATTTAAATAATACAATTAAAACTGATTGAACTGACAGTGACCTTTCAGCACCTGATAAGGTAAAATGTACCACTTGACAAGATGACATTGAGCACCACAAATAAGAAAATAAAGACAGATTTTGAGAGCACAACTTACTCTTATGCAGAAACTATGCAACACTGTTAGGTTTGTAGGTTCACCAAAATAACATTTAACATCTATGACTACAAAACAGTACTAACTAATTTAGAAATTATTTTACACCAATAGATTTAGACAACTCAACTCATGGTTCAACATATTTTATTTAAGACCTGTCAAGACAGTGTCAAACAAAGCATTACAATGTTTGGATCCACAATCCAGTTTGAAAGATCCAAAAGATGACATGTGAATACATCGTGCCAATCATGTGATGTGTTGGGGATACACTGTACCAATCATGTGTTGTGATCTCACTGCTGTTCCTTAGGTGGCCATAAGATTAGATCTGAGAATCTGAAAAACATTACATCTAATGTGCTAATGAACACTATGACGACAGTGAATTTAGATATTCCAAAAAAGTGAGCAAAAAAGTATTCATTCAAGGACTGTTCCTCATCCCTGGCCCTTAACTCATGAGCCACACACACTCACTTTCCAGTGCTGACATCTCCGATGCCAGGTCTTTTCATAGTTGTGGTCACTGTGATGGTCAGTAGAAGTAGTAGCCTCTTCATGCTCCTCCACATTGGTGGTTGAACAGCCAGTGAGATTGTTGCAAGTCACGCATTTTGTGCTTCATTGGCTGAATGTTGTTTGTCCTTCTCCCTCGCCGAGGTGTGTGCAAAAAGACTGCGCACAAAACTGGAGTCCAAAGCAGTCGCTCCTAAAAAGTCAGGGCAGAGTAAAATAAAACACGACATGTGTGAGACATTACATTGTCCAACCTGAGTAAATATATTTCTCTTAGAACCTAGCCTAACATGGCCAGGGTCTTTTAAGTAGAGGCTGCGCAAAGCACAGACCTTTATTTGGGGCAGGATTTGTTCAAAACGACCACGGCTATTACCCGAGGCTCAGCTATAAATAAAGTATGTATAATATGAGGATTTACGATGTAGGTCTTAATAAGGGACAGATACAGAAATTAGGAAGTTAACTACTGGGTTTAGCCAGAGACAGTAAAAGATAGGGATAGCATAATAGCCTAATTAAGTTATGGTTACGGTATTTAGCAGACGCCCATACAAATAACAACGATACAGTGGGCTATAAGCTATTTAACAGTAACAATTTCAAAGTTGATGATACTACATTAATGACAATAGAATAATCCGACTTCAGCATTTGTGTTCATGTGAAATATAGGTTTTAGTAGGCTATCAAATGGAATAAGACATTGCAAGATTGCAATTTCAATGTGCTAACGTTAAAATAATAGACACCATACCAGCTACCATCTACTAGCAGCTAACACAACACAAACGCATTGCATAAGATATTATATCATGCGTGATGTTTACAAAACGTGTGAACCTCATGAACTTGACTGATTGATATAGTCAATCAAGTTTTGTAAGTGTTGTCCAAACGTGTCTCTTGTTGTTGTTAGCCCTAGATGCTACTAAGTTGAGAAGGCTCGCTTACCTGACACGAAAGTGTTCATTGCATGGTGTATCGTGGTTATCCAAACATCTCTTCGAATGGCAGCTACTTCTTTCTTCTTTCTTTTGGTATAACGTTAGCATAACATACCAGTTCAGGGTTCCTCAACTGTACAACACATAGCTAACATGACTGTGTGACCTTAACCTGTTGAACTTGTTAGCAGCTAATCATTTCCCTCGAGCCGCTGGCTCCGTGGTCACTCCGTGGCCCCGTGGTCACACTTTTTCTTCGGTTTTCTCAGTTTAAATACAACGCGAAATGAATTTCCAAATCTCCACTTTTGCCCGAGTTTTGTTTAGGAATAATCGTATTCAGAGGCGAAATCGCCGTTTGCGTGTAAAACGAAGGGAACAAACGAAGGGGAAAGTTTCTATTATTTAAGATATCCATGTATGAGTGAATGGCGCCGCCTAGTGAGCGACTCGAATCGGTCGGCAAGATGGCGGCGCAAAGTTACTGTGACGTCAGGTGGTCCAAACGAATTCTTTGCCGCCCGGTATCAGGACCACCCTTCCAACCAGGGGAGGAGCTCCGTTTGGAGGAGCTCAGCTCACGGCTGTGACGACACTTTCTCATTCCGCGTCGCGAGTCGAAACAGGTGCAGCTAAGAGAGATCTACGTCTGTTCCAGACCACTCTTACCAACGAACGACGTGCAAAAGACATTCGTAGCAAAGAAGCTTTCGGGAAATGCGTGAGGTACTTAAGGTAGAGCTTAAGATAGAGGTTACGAACTACGTAGCGTTAAGGGAAACCGGCCCCAGATCAGGGGACTGAGATGGCCATAACAGAAACTTGATTTTGTGTTCAGCAAACAATTTTTTGTGTTAATCTGGACATGTGTTGTTGTTCATTGACCTGCGGGATGATCCCATCATGACCATATCTTGGCAGAGACTGACAGATTTGTTTTGAAGATTTTTCTTGGAGTTCATGATAACATGCACCCTAGCCTACTGAAGTTCCCAGGGCATTTGGAATAAAAAGAGACTTTCACAGATTGAACCCAGAACACAGGAAAGATGGTACAGTAGCAGTTTTAACTGTGATTTAATGTGCAGTGGAAACAAAAGAGTATTCAAACAATCACGGGAATCTAGCAGGCAAAGACAGAGCAGAAATTCTAGTCAATGTGTAAAAACAAAACAGAAAGTCAAGGGCAAACAGTCTAAAATAGTCATTTAAAAGTGTGGTCAGAAACAATCCAAAGTTCAGTATCAACTTCAGTTAAAAATCCAAAAGATAAGATTCCCAAATTTAACCAAGACAACAGCGCAGCAGCGCGGCAACAGACGTGGCACGATAACTCTGCACTGAAAAATTCCCAGAACCAGGCTTAAATAGCCTACTGTGCCTTATTAGGTAATCAGACACAAGTGTGCTGAGCAGCAGAGCAAGGAGACAGGGGATACGGTAGACCAGCAGCAAGATGTGGCATGGAGTCAACCACCTGGCAGCAGAGTGCTCCCAGTCCAGCCAGGTAGCCACCAGAAAACCTGGCTTAGGATCTGAAAGGTCCTGGGCGATTCGTGACACAGACCCACAATATCACAGACCCTCCACCATATTTAATTCATGCCTTACACAGTGCATAAGTGGCTTTCTGCTCTGCTTTCGCCTGCTGGTTAGGCACATGTGTACTTTAAAGTATATCATTCGTCTCTGTACACCAACCTTGAGTGTGTGTTGCCAAAAAGCACCATTTTCATTTCATTGACAATTAGAACACGATTACAGACAAAGTTCCTGTAGCATTCAGTGACTCCAGCCATGTATATTTGTAATTAAATCACAGGAAAGGGTTTGACCTGGCATACCCGCTAAATAATCAATTAGTACAGAGGTCACTTTTGAAGATTCTTTGGGGACTTGGTGACCCAAACATATTTTTTCTGTAACTCTCCGACAATGACCCTTATGGAATTCTTTGCCTCTCTTACCATCCTTGTCACTGTGCATCAGAGCAAGATAAACATGTGTCTTTGTTCAAGCAAGTTTGCCACATTTGATTGGACATTTTATTGGAACTTTTCAATCACTGTTTTAACTGTACATTTTTACATGGCCATTTTTAACTGAGTTATGTATCTACTTTATTGCAGTCATTGCCTGACTCACTCCTTTTACTTGAATTGAGTGTGCTAACAGACACTCTGGTTAACGTAAAGAAGTTGGATATGATTAGAAAAAAAGGTTTCTGTTACATTTTGCTTGTACGATTTCCTCTCAGAATAAATTTGTTTCAGCAAAAGCTAAATTTTTTAACACCTGCCTTTTGTCAACTTAACCAGATGTGCCAGCAATTTGCAGAGTACTGTAAGCAATTACACTGTAATGAAATAGAAAAAACAATGTGCACAGCTATATGAAATTTAGCATTTTGCAATTTTGCATTTACACAAATGGGTTACCTTTTATAACATGAAGTCTTACGAAATGCTTAATTATATATTCAGTAATCATCAGATAACAATAATTAATTACTTACAAACAGTTTATAAGACACTCAAAATGCATTGTACTAGGGGTGTGGATCTCTCCCTTTTAAGACGATTCGATTCGTATTGATTTATAAAGCTACGATACGATTCACAGACGACGCGGTTTAATACAGAACGATTCTGTGCGATTCGATACGATTCGATACGATGCGATGCGATACGATACGATACGATGCAGTAATAGGCCCCAAAATGCAATATAGTTCTAAATCTCGTTTTATTTTCCACACGACAGGTTTTTTTTTTTTTTTTGCTACTTTAAATGCCATGAGAAAAATTACAATTGCATGTCATTAGTTACATTTTTTCCAAAAGACTTGATTGACTGGATTGAAAGGCTGAACAAACATTATGATAATAAGAATGTGGCCAAATGCCTCTAAACGAAATCACTCGGCCAATTAATAGAGATACATTATCACCCCATAGCTGCTGAACAAATCGTTCAAAACTATGAGATGTAGCTGTAGCTCTTGGGAAAGAGTGTCTGTCTGGATTACCTTTCACACCTTGTGAGAAGCGTGTTCAACAAATCAACAATATGACAGGTAATCAATAGCCTACCCTCCCTCTCAGTCAACATTCAGACGTGCACCGAACATACAGTAAGGCACCGAAGCATTGGGGAGACAGCCGCGGAAAGGGAAATGCAGGAGGCTGACAAGGGGTGTTTGTTGTAGCCTACAGTATGAAGCTAGGTTTGAGGCTTGTGCTTACGACTGAGTATGACTTCGTTCAGGATACTGCAACACACGTTAACACACGTGTTATCTGCATTTCACTAAACTCGACAACTAGCCTAGTTTGTTGCCACTGTAGCAGTGACGCTACTTACCCTCGTTGGGAAAGGCTAGACGCTCTGGTGTGTTAGCAAATCAGGGTCGGTCTTATGATTTTGAAAGTAACATAATTAGTAACATTAGTTTTCTGATTCGTCCTTTTAAAATCGATTTATCTATCGATTCATAGTACATTTAAACCAATGCAGGGATTTGCCTTCCGATGCACTCGCATTTTGAACGTTCCGAATGATTTCCGATACGTAGCCTATCGGTTAATTTTTACACCCCTACATTGTAGGCTACAGTATGCACTGTGTAATTCATTTCTTACACAGTGCATACATGATACTGTACATCAGTGACTTGCAAACTTGTATGTGATCTATGAATAAATAGTAAATAACTAACTAACCCTTTAATAATACCCATGGTTTGCTAAAATGTCTTATCATAAAGTACTCAAAAACATGCTGATTACAAACTCATGCAAATTCAATACCTTTTACACTTTCCTTTCCATTATTTTCTACGACTAATATACTTATACCTAATGTATCTTGCTTAGATGAGTATTTATTAGGCCCATATGTATATTCAATCATGTCACAAGTCTAGTAATCTATGCATGGTAAGGTTTATTGTGTTTGTATTGTTGATTAATAACTATAACTTAAAGAGTATGTGATTGTTAAAACAATCAGGCGTGAACTACAGGTAGATTGAAGTTGATATAGGACCATGAATGTCTGCTGATTGTGTTTCCACTGTTGTCATAGTCAATCATCGATGTGGCACTCAGTATAGCACATGTTCTTTCAGTTTAAAGACATGATTTAGGTCTCATGTAAGACAATCAAAACTTCAGCAATTTCTTCCAATAACAGTTTTAATTTGGGTTACATGAAATGCAGTTTTTTTATTCAACATGATAGCCTACTGTTATGCAGGTTTGATAAGCAGGCACACAACCAGCATGATTTTATATAAAATATTACAACGCTACTTGTAACTAGATCGATATACTGCCTCAAACAATGACATGATCTAAATAAGCAGAGTAGCAATATTTTGAAGAAACACTGAGAAACCACTTACAGTCAGTATGTTTACATGCACATGCTACAGTTATAGCTCGGCTAGGTGATTTGACTGAACTACAGTAACTGTCTTTCTCTGAGTATAGGCTACTTGCACAGAGGGGGAATCGCTTTATTGACCAAAGTATGCATGACTTACTCTGCTGTACTAGGAGGCGATTTGCCCTCCTTGTCCACAAACCTCAAAACATTCCAAATTAGCTTTGTTAGCTTGCAAACTAGCAGACTTTGCATCATCAGTGTAGCATAGTTAAAGTTAACATTTTTGATGGACATTCTGGGGGATATAAATTCATGTATGAAAGAAAGTTCAATTGATTGTATACATGCATGAGTACTTCAACCTTAGTTCTATCGCATTATCTGAATGTTTAAGTTTGACTAAGAACTTCAATTAGACTTATTTACATGCATTTAAAAAGTCCGGTTTCGATCGGGTTCAAGTCAACATACTGGGTGTTATCAATACCAGATATGTTCATGGTGGGTACTGCACATTTAAAAGCAAACAACAAACAAAGACACAGCTTGTAAGAACAACATACATTTGGAAACATAACAAGAAAGTTGGTAACACTAATCAGATTGATAACTTCATTATTCTTGTTAAGGTTGATAACACAGAAAGGGTGGCAACAATCTTTACAGATGCTTTGTCATCATTTGCCTTCCTAATTGAACTTTGTTTTATCTTTTCAGTTAGATAAATTGAATTCTGTATCACACTATTTCAACTTAAGATATCAGGTTAACAATTCACTTATACTTCCAAAGGGAATGATAACCTCCATGAGAGTACTTCACAACAGACACACGACATAAGCTATCCTACAATTTTGTACAGAAGAATAGTCCACACTGGTAACAGAGGGTAACTGTTGTAAGAAATATTGGGTTGAAATAACATTTAAAAATGAAAGAAATCCGCAATTTGAGGACAGTGGCAACATTACATCATACTGCCGAAGCAGAATGTCAATGTGATTGTAACATTGTCTTTTACAAACATTCCATCACCAGAGTTTTTAATGAAAGCCTAATCCAAAGCCATTCTACATGTATGTAAAATCAGACCGAATCAAGAAAATAGTTGCTGCATTGTCTGAAATTTTGCATATTGTCTGAGTTTGTCTACATGATGTTTTAGGTTCGATTGTTTTTGTCAGCTTTTTTTTTTTTTACATATTTTTACATCAAAAATACCTTACCTCGGAGGCCATGTTTAGACATGAATGTCTTTAAAAAGTATTATTCCAAGCTTGTGCAAACATACAAAAACATACAGTAGTACCCTGAACGTCATTTTGCTCTTTTTTCCCCAAATCTATATGGAATGACCCATATGTGACCTCCAACCCAAGCACCTCTGCACTAAATACCTGTATTTTCATGGATCCAGTCCCGCAGTTTAGTTACACGAGAATACACACCAGGCTTATTGCGACGGGCACAACCTTCACCCCAACTCACAACGCCTGATTGGAACCACTTCCCAGCCTCTGACTGACACACCAAGGGGCCACCTGAGTCTCCCTGCAATGCGGGGGAAAACAGTTAAAAATATTACAGAAAAAAACGATCACTGCTTTATAAAGAGGTTAATTAAGTATCCAGTTACCAGGCAAGTACAAATAGTTTTTTTGAAGACTACAGAAGACATAGAAAGTGTTTGTAACACTTTATATTAAGACACACAGGGCCAGATGCACTAACGTTTTGCGCCCATTTCAGACGTAACGTGTGCGTATAAACATGGGGAGGATATGTACAAACAAGCCGCAATGAGGGAAACGCGCAGACTGCCTGCCGTGGGAGCTGAAGATGGCTATTTGCGCTTTTCCGTGTCATGCATATTAAGCAAGTACAGGGGAGGAGAGGTGCTAATAGCGATTGATTAAGTATTCCGCCAGATGTATGAAAACAGTGCACGTCTATTTTGCGTTGAAAAACTTCCGCCTTCTGAAAGCAGGTGTAATCCAGATTGCGGTTAAATGCGTCTACTAGAAAAACTTTTAGAGACAGCTGAATCAATATTCAGAGCATCCGTTTCCTTCATTGTACTATGTCAAAAGCAACCTTAACTTTTGTTTGCCTCTCTAAAATCGTATTTTCTCTTTCACGACATAGCCTACACTTCCCAATCTGTTAGACTAGGCAATAAGTCATAGCCTATCCCAAGTCTACGTGCAGTAAATAGTGGATTTGAAGAACTACTAAGCCTACTCTGTCTGTCGCTGCTCGTTGACATCTCTTTGAATCGTGTATGACCGCTAAACTTTGATTCTTTTTATTGCTGCAATATTCAACTGCGCTCGTTGTTCAGCTCTGCATGTGCAATTGGCGTGATACAGGGGGCGGGAACGGGCGGCACTGAACGCCATTAACGTAATGAAGTGACAGCTTGGTAAATACCACACAATATAGCAAAGCACAGCGTTCGCACTCTGCACATACAAAAACTCGCTATTTGCGCTGTCTTAGTACATCTGGCCCACAGTCTTCTTTTCTAAATTCATGCACTGCAAAAAAATAAAATCTAACCAAGTGTTATCGATCTTATATTAAGAACAAAATAATATTTGGCATTATTTTAATTATATAGAAGCATAATGAAGAGACTTACCTATTGTTCTCTCAAAAGATCATTTTGATTTAATTGAAGAAGACTTTGACTTATTTTAAGTAGTCTTGTCAAGACAAATTTACTTAACGCACTAGCAGACAAATTTGCTTGTTTTTAGGGCAAATTTGCTTACAGTTTTTCTCAAATGCTAAAACACAAAAGCCAATCCTCCAAACAAAATGACCAGTTGTCTTAACACATTTACTAAATCTAGCCACAATTTTCCAATACCATAAACACATTTCACATGAAGACACAATTCACAAAACACAATACTCCGTTCTCATAAATCTAAGCACATTTTTCCTTGCTAAAACACATGTTGCAAAACATTTTCTCAAATGAAAGCTCATGTGATGCAAAATGCTTGCCACAGTCAGCAATAACTGAACACAATGAACACACCTGGCGTCATTTATTACACACAACGGCTCAAAAATGAAGACACTTATTGCTAATGCGCACATTGACTGTGGTGTGTGTGTGTGTGGTGTGAATGAAGAATATAAAAGAACTTCACACCCTGATCACGTTTTCAAGAGTACTGTTGTGTGCAATAGATTCTGTTTTTTGCATTGTGTTGTGTTACAGTAGTGTACTTGCAGAATTTTTGCACACAACAGTACTCACGTTTTCAAGAGTACTGTTGTGTGCAATAGATTCTGGTTTTTGCATTGTGTACTTGCAGAATTTTCTGCGCTCTTCCTATGAAACTCACAACTCTAAATGAAGAGCTCTTTTCCAAAATGCTATAAATCCATTTTTGAAAACATTACTGTACTGTAACAAATCATGTTACTGTATTAACAGCAATTGTATGCTTCAGGTAATATCAATAAAAATGCAGCTGTTTTGTTTTTATTGAGTAAAGATAAATTACTGTAACTAAACATAACCCAATACAGTTTCACTGAGATTACTTGAAAAACAAAATGTAAAAATATATTTATGAAAATTCATTAGTAAAATGGTGGATATAGCATTTTGGAAAAGAACTCTTCAAATGTCTAATCCTCTGCAGAGATCTAAGAAGATCCGTTACTCTAAAGTTTTTTTAAAAATATGCATTGGCAGTTATGAAACAAAGAACCTTCTCACAAATTGAGGATTGTGTTTTCAATTGTTTTGCTGTAGTGTGTAATAATGTGTATAGTGTTTACATTTTTGAAAGCTTCGAGCTGCTCTTTTGGTGTGAAAGTTTGAGATTTGAAGTGAGAAGGTGTGGTTGTGCTTATGAAGCTTTAGAAAAGGGTATTGTGTTTCGACATTGGGGAACATGGAGGAAACGTTTGTGAAATGTGTTTTAGCATTTGAGAAAAACTGTAATCCACTGGCCGACAAATTTGCTTGTTTTCAGGATGAGACGTCTTAAAAGAAGTCAAACTCAAATAGCAACTATTTTTTTTTCTTGATATAAGTTTAATAACACTTGATTAGATTTTATTAGATAAGCAGTTTTTGTAGCGTGGGGGCATGTTCATGAGCCCCCATGTTCATGGCCCCAAAGTGTAGTACTGTAGCTGCCTGGCTGCTTTAGCTGTTTAAGTTTTTTTTAAGTTTACTGGCAAGGATATGGAGTCAAACTTCATGTAGTCATTATCAGGACTGGAGTGAGCCCGTACTTGACGGGTTCTTTCATAATACATTCATAACAGGTGTCATGAACTGCACATGAAGAAGCATTCATGACTGTTTCATGAAACATGACTCAACATTCATACCAACACTTTCATGAATGTGGAAGACAAAACAACGAATACTTGTCAAAATAAAAGTCCAACAATCTAGTAATCTGTATTATGAATCCTCTCCAGCGTTTGTAAACATCTCATGATTATTTTACTTCAAATGTCACTTTACTATACGAGTTGTGAAGTATTCATCATACTGGGAAGTGAACTACTGACCATCTGTGGACCTCTGAATGGTTGGACATTCCTGTTTTATATATCTATATACAGTCATTGGTGCAGACAATTATGCATTCTTCAGAGGTTACTATCATAAAATAAACAAACAAAAAACGAAATTCTCCTGGACACTGGACTTCCTCGTTGACTGAGATGTGACACGATCAGGTTGGCTAAAACAAAAAAGACAGCAATGTTGCTTTGCAATTGTTGGACTTTTATTTTGACAAGTCTTTGACGTTTTGTCTTCCACATTCATGAAAGGGTTGGTATGAATGTTGAGTCATGTTTCATGGAACACTAATGAATGCTTCATGTGCAGTTCATGACAGCTGTTATGAATGTGTTATGAACGAACCCTTCAAGTAAAGTGTTACCCCAATTACTCTATACTAAATAATGCTACCTTTCAATAACAATAGAAAAATGGCATTTATGTATGCCAGGACATTGTGCATGCACACGCACACGCACACACACACACACACACACACACACACACACACACACACACACACACACACACACACCTTTAAAGAGGACAGAGAATGGATGAATTGAGTATATTGTACTATGTTCTCTGATGTTACAGTAATATTCAACTTTAATTCATAAAAACTAAACTCAATTGCAATTTTACAAGCCCGATTAAAACCTTATATTTTGGCTGGGTATTGAAATGGTCTGTTTGACTAAATGGCGCCCTCTTTGGCAACCCCAATTGAACTTCAATGGCTTTGCGATATTTGACATCACAAGCTTTGTTCTAATTCGCCCATTTTTTAGTGGCTATTTTTAAGTTGAAGATTTTTGTATGAAGGAGGGCACAACCATGCCTCACGTTCATGACAGCTCTTTGGTTATGCACAACCTCTCCTAATTCATCAAAACCATGACAAAAATTATTTCCATTCTATGTCACCTTTAAGTATCTCTCTATGCCTCTCCTTCACATTTGAGGTGTGTCATGTGGCAAAACAAATATTTTAAAGTAAGTTAAGAAGTGTCAGAAGTTCAGATGGTAAAAAGTGCCCCAAAATGAGGAATCATTTTGAGGAATTTATATATTTATTATCACTATTAATACTTGCACAAACAATAACTCATGTTGCTAGATAAACTCAATAAGAACAAACCTGGCAGGCATCCACCCCTCCTCTGAGAAATCCACTGCACATCATTCTTGAGGTGACCTGGCCCTCTGTCACTACATTACACACTGTGTCATTAATTATCTTGACCTCTGCTTTTTGCAGTACTTTGGCAAGGCGTCCTATAAAAAAGTGAAACATAAATCCAAGATGGCTTTAACTCCCAATGAACTCATACTGTATCCTATATGAGTGAACATTAACTCAAATATCAACTTCACAAATGTTTCATTATATGGTACAGTCGTCTTCTACAGAATCACTTTACCAAATACATGGAAGAAATGCACCTGTTATCGGTCTGGTTACTGTAACTTGTATGTTGAACTGTTTGGACTCCCTGTTCATCTTTCCCATTTAAAGAGATATTCCACCATTTTTGGAAATAAGCTCATTTTCCACCTCCCCTCGAGCAAAACAATTGATATTTACCTTTCTGGTCTAATCTGATACAATGATCTATGCTAGGCTGAAGCTAAAAGTTTTATTGCCAGACTTTCAGAATGGCTGGATGAACAGGAAAAAGGTAAATATCAATTATTTTGCTCGAGGGGAGGTTGGAAATTAGCTTATTTCCAAAAATGGTAGAATATCCCTTTAACACAATGCTAAAGGGCGCTGTATGCTGAATTGACCAGGAGTATCTAAAATTGTATGTGCCGCAAATGTATCTCTCCCAATCACATTAGCAATTGTCTCAGTATAACTGAGATTGTAAAAGGGAAGTGAACTGACCCAATCTCACAGAGATGACTGTGAGCAAGATAAGAGTGACATGGATTCCAGAGACAGAGAGATAACATCGTGGCTCTGATACTGAGACAACTGACAAAAAATCACAATAAACACAAACTGTATCCTGCATATTTGGTTAATTTTATCCAAGAGTCCAAGAAAAACCCACCTCCTTCTCGTAAGGCTCCCCAGCCTGTAACCCAGCAAGGTGTACCCGCTGAGAAAACATGTGATTTGGCAGGCAGGCAGATAGGGTGGATCAGGTTAGTAAATTCCAGCTCCTCCTCTAGTTCTAGCAGAGCAATATCATAATCATATGTCATAGGATTGTAGCCAGAGTGTGGAATGATGGTCTTCACTTTACGCAGTTGCACATCCTCATCAGTGACCTTGAACTGATCCCGAAGACCACTATATGTCAGCCAATTTCCTGCAACATTGTACCTGTCATGAAGCAGAAAGCCATGAGAGAGCAGTGAAAGACTGAGCAGTTGAGAAAAATAACAACTCATGTGTGCTCTGTGTCCCTTACAATCACAAAGTCTTTCAGGAAGTTTGATATGCCTTGATATTTTTTATATTTTTTTCTCCCCATGCTGTTTATTAACCTGACTCTCGCCAGATCCTAGTTCACTGAGCTCCACACAAGGATCTGGGACTTCAGAAGGCGGGGCCTTGTAAAACGTCACATCTATGAAATCCCGCCCGGCAATCCTGATTGGTTCATTATTTTTTGCTCCGTTGAAGGAGTCTGCATTGCCTTCGGTCCCAGATCCTTGTGTGGAGCTCAGTGAAACGCCTCTGGTGGAGCATGGCGGGACTACAAGAATCTGGCGAGAGTCAGGTTATTTGTTTATTACATTCAAATTACATACAGTACACTTGACAGAGGCCTAAAATGTTGTATATAACGGCCTATTTCAGCAACCTGCGAATGGTGACTGACCTCATCTGTTTTATTCATTCATTAATGTGGAATTTACTCACTAGGGCCCATATTCACAAAGCATTTTATCTTACCACTAGGAGTACTCCTAAATAGCACTAAAAGATTTTAGCTAGGAGTTTTCTCTTAAAGGAATAGTTCGATTTTGCTAACGCTGGTTCTGAGCTAACGCATAACGGTATCAATGGTATCATCCAAAACAGTCTTACTTACTCCACAGCACACCTGAGACAAGTAAATTAAAACGTCAGACTATCAATGTACATGTCCGTGTTGATTAACTGAACTGAATTGAATTTAATCAAGCCAGTACCTTTCCGATAATGTCGCCGGTGCAGTATGTTCACGTCACTATTTGCATGAGCCACGACTGAAAAGACTTCCGATAATATCAAACATGTTTGATATTGTCGTAACGGCAAAAGTAGAAAAAGACTGCCTCCGACGTACTTAAAACCGCTAGATTGGCACCTTACACTAAACGATTAAAGGCTGGCTTACATTGCACAATTTTGGTCTGTTTTAACAGTCGGCGACTACATTTCCAAAATCGGAAATCTTGGGAGTTGTAGCCTACTAGAATCTCGGCGCGCTCCCGTCATCTAAATCGTTTAGTGTAAGGCGCCAATCTTAGCGGTTTTAAGTCCGTCGGAGTCAATCTTTTTTTTTTTAGTTTTGCCGTTACGACAATATCAAACATGTTTGATATTATCGGAAGTCTTTTCAGTCGTGGCTCATGCAAATAGTGACGTCAACATTAAAAACCAATAGTGACCTCGGTCCAACACGAAACAGGAAGGGGCAAAATAGGCGACAGCTGTAGTCTATATGATTATTTGTTATTTCATTTCTTATAATGTATTAGTCAGCTATTCTACGTGACAGAACAACTCTATATCTGTTAGTGATGTCACACATCAAACAATGCTGCAGAAACGCGAAAAAATTACTTTGATATGAGTAGGCTATCATGTGAGTTCCTGTTGATGATGACGTGTAGCCTAGTGCACGATGGAAATAATTTGAAGGAATCTAGCAGCAGTCTTGTAAATAGTGACCCACAGTCTTTGCAAAATCCTAATCTGAGACTGGCCTGTGACTAGACTGTGACTAAAAACTCAATGAATTGTCTTTAGGTGTGAGAGGGTCTGAGACTGTAGTCTTTCAAAAATCTTTTCCAAATCTTTGCAAAGTCTGTCAATGTAAGGTAGGCTTTAGTTGACGGGAGCGCGCCGCGATTCCAGTACAACTCCCATGATTTCCTCCCGATTTTGGAAATTTAGTCGCCGACTGTTAAAACAGACCAAAATCGTACAATGTAAGCCAGCCTTAAGGTGACCTCCTTGATTGGCTGATGATTATAACGCGGGAATGCACCCCTACGATGATGAGTTGAGTGGCAGGTGTCAGGTCTTAGCTGTTGAGAATGCACTATGTCGGACTGTGAAGGATGAAAGATGATGAATAAATAGGCATAGCCTAAATTAATAAAAAATAAAGCAAATAGCCCAGAAGCATAATGAAACACTACGGGCTGGAGCAGTATATTTGCAACATGTTTCAAATGAATCTGTATGAAAACACGTAACCTACATTCGTTAAGAGGAGAAACAAGTTAATTTAATTTAGGCCTATGATGAGACGTTACATTTAGTCTACATGCAATGGTGGTTTTGGTTGTCGGTGGCGTTATTGCATCTTTTAGCATGACAGCTCCTGTAACCGCACGTTCATTTTAAAACATTGCGACGTGAAATGCCACTAAAAGCGGTTTGTGAATAGGTCTTAGTGAGTTAGGAGTCCTCTCGAATTCTTTTAAGCTTCCTAGACTTAGGAGCTACTTTTAGGCTTAAAATGCTTTGTGAATTATTTTTAGAGAAAAAAATTAGGAGTCCTAAAGTTAGGAGTGACACACCCATTATTTTTAGGAGTTTCTCCTAAATTCGCCATTTAGGATCTACTTTTAGCCTTAAAATTCTTTGAGAATATGGGCCCAGAAGGACAATAATCAATCACTTCCATTCGTGCATGATTCAGCACTGAACAGGCCTATGCCTACAAGGACAACTGGCCTGCCTACCCTGTGCCGACCATAACGTATCACATGCAGTTCTTAAAAACACAGCCCTACAAGACGACATCCACAGATTCACAATAAAAGCTTCAGGTATTACCAACAAAGTCCAACTTAGCAACATGTTTTCCGTCTGCACATGAGCCATTTTGTTTGCAACATCACAGCCGACAAAGGGAGAGGATCGCGCACATCCTTAATGGCTGTACTGCCGATAAAGGACTGTACATTGTGTGCCACAACAGTATCATTGCACTGTCAGTGAAGGAGCCCTGTGACAATGCCAACTTTACTGCAATCCACCATAATGAAAAGATCAAGACAGACTGGTTCTCTCCCTCACACGAACAGCCCGCTGCACTGGAAACTGCCATAAATAACTTACCAAATACAACCGACATAGTTGTAATTAATGGACACACCAAAGCCGTTACAATAATAGAAATTGGTTGCTCTTTCGATGCTTACATGGACATATGCTATACTTCAAAACTGTTGAAATATCAACTATGGTACAACATTTTTAGTAATTCTGGTTATTCCTGTCAAATAATTGCCCTCATTTTTGGTAGTTTAGGTCACATGCACAAGATGTGTGTATGAGGCCTGCACATCTGTGGACTAAATAAGAACAAGGCCAAAAAACTGACAAAATATTGCTCTGTATCAGCAGTAATTGGTAGCCTCTACATATGGAGGCGTAGGTGTCACCTTTACCCTTTATGTGCATAATGGACTGGATTATGCCATGATATATGCTTTTCTTCTAATCCAAATAAAGAATTTAAAATGTGTGTCTGTGTGTGTGTGTGTGTGTGTGTGTGTGTGTGTGTGTGTGTGTGTGTGTGTGTGTGTGTGTGTGTGTGTGTGTATGTGTGTGTGTGTGTGTGTGTGTGTGTGTGTGTGCGTACCTGTGTGTATGTATGTGCAGTATATTAATTTATTGCATGGTCCCATGAACCAAATTACACAACACCTGGCATACATTCAGAGTGTGTCTTAATGATCCTACACTTCAATTTTTTAACTGCAAAATTAGCAAAATTGCCAAATGTTGTGCAGTTTTGAACCTGTCAAAGAAAGATACCTGCGATTACAGTCCCTCATTTTTACTTTTTTACTTTGAACTAGGTGGCGCTATACATGAAATGAGTGGCTATGGGATGGTTTGACATGGCCCCTTAAGACCAACATACAAAAATATGTGGTCCTCTACTGTAAGTCCCTACGGTTCTCAGGATCTTCACCGAAAACTGTGTCCGCCCTACCCTCCTTTCGGGGGGTCTGGTCCGTCAGGGGGCCGACGGATCAAAACGAAAAACAATGATTCCATGCTATCCTTGTGGGGCTACATGCCCACCTAGTGCTTCGCTGCACGGCATCATTATAAGTCAAAGTTTTCTTAAATAAAGTAAAAATTATCTTTCGAGAGAACACTAGGTAAGTCTCTTCATACTTAAAATAAGGCCAAACAGTTGTTTGTTCTTCGAATAAGATTAGTAACTCTTGGTTAGATTTTATTTTTTGCAGTGTAAGTACGGGCCCTGACCCCAAGCACTGACCTCAAAAATTGAGACCTTCTAGATCATTCCTCCACACCAGTACTAACACCAAACAACAAGTTGAATTCCAGCCCTTTATCCCAATTTAAAAAAGAAAACATTGTTACTTACTGGTTGCTGTCAGGGAAGCAGTGGGCAGCAGACAGTAGCCACTTGTTTGATATTATGGAGGCTCCACACACATGCCCATTTGTCCTGAAGTGTAAGCTAACCTGCCAAGGCCACTCTCCAATATCTGCATCTTGCCCACCCACAATGCGGTTATGTTTGTATGGCCGGACTCCGCAGTCTACAAAAAGTATCACAATATGAGTGTTCCTAATTACAGGTTTAGTCTGATTTTAAAACAAGTGAATCATAAAGAAATTATACAGAGAGATAATATAATCATTATATATATATAAAATATATATATATATATATATATATATATATAAATAATAATAATAATCATAATAATTTCATGACACCCAAGGTCACTTCACAAGGTTGCTAAAATTAAAATCATCTCATAAAAATAAAAATAAAAGTCAGTCAGTCAGACCATAAGCTTTCTTGAAAAAAAAAAATGGTTTCAGTCTACTTTTTAAGTCAGTAATTGAGTCAGAGGGCAATATGTACTAAGAAGGCGCTAATATCGAGTTTTTGTATGCACAGAATGTGAATACTATGCTTTGCTATATTGCGCGGAATGTACTAAGCTAAACTAAGTCACTTCATTATGTTAACAGCGTTCATCAACGCCCGTCCCCGCCCCCTCTACAACCACTTGTTTTCAAAATCTGCCAGCCATTTTGCGAATCCCATACCCAACCTTTAAGCTTAGGGATAAGGTACAACAATAATATGCATTTTTGCAAAGGTGTCAAGAGACAAAAAGCAGACAGTGAGAGGTTCTCTGACTTACCGCATCCCTGCTCATCAGATCCATCGGTGCAGTCACTGTCGTGGTCACACTCAGCATTTATCTTGTTCACACAGGTGCCATCTTGACACTTGAAAGTGAAGTCTGTGCAAATCCCTGAGGCTGTAGGAGTAATTTGAGAACACACAAAAAGATTAAAATAGTTCCCTCAAAAAGAGGTTATGAAGTATTCTTATTTACCTGATGAAGGTCTAAGACCGAAACGTTGTAATTTCGAATAAAAAATAACTGCTTACGGAATGGTCAGTGTACGGGGCTCTCCCCGTAAAAAAATGACAATCCTGACTAAACAAAAGGCTTTTGTTTGTGACCAGGTCAAGGCATGTACTGCAACAATAGCTTTGTAATTGCCATATTTTTTCACAGCGGATGCCTTGAATCTGTAGATAGTTCTGTCAGTTGTAAATCTCAATCTGTAAACATTTCTTTCCAATACTTCTACCAATACATGTGCATAGGGGCTCCAGCAACTTCTACCTGAATCCACAACTCAATCTGGTAATGACGGAAGGACAGTTTGTGTTCAGTGATTGCTTCAGTCACTGTTTGCATCATGGTCTGTATTTGGGTGGTTGACGTTTTAGGCCGAAAAAAAGTTTTTGAAAAAAAAAAATCAGATATTATGCATGGAAATCACTTAGTTCTGTTGTACTGACTCTCCGATTCCCAAAATATGTATGATCTTTTAGAATTTGTATTGGAATTCATATTTATTCACTAATGTCTTGTGTTAGTGACTAAAATTGTCATATGGTGTGACATGAAAGTCATTGTGTGTAAAACTATGATGGGGTATATATTTCTTATGTGAGTCTGTGTATCATAATATTCTATCTTTACTTCATCAAGATCTAGCATTTTCTTGTGGAAATGTATTATATTTTACGGTATATTTATTCATACACAAATACACAAAGTAAGGCATTTGTCCCCAATCTTTCAATAAACTTCATATTAATTTGGACATATCTTGATACAAAAGAAATAAAAATGCATACAATGTTTGCTGACCCTATTTCCTATCTGTTCCATTCAGATTTGTATGATTTAGACTCCCAAAGTCTTTTTATTTTCATAATTTCTTGATGGTTCTTGATGTCACACCAAATGATATGGTGTCACACCATATGATAAATCACACCAAATATCAATCTGTTAACTCAAAAATGTGAATATATGCATTTCACAAACAATAAAACATAGTTTAAGACAAATATATCACATGAAGGATCACTGCTAAAAACTCAGACTGTAGCACTTGGGTAATAGGTGCCACATATTAAATAATAAATGTGAACAAAATGTTAAATATGTTAACATATGTATAGTACTAAACTATTAGTTAAACATATGTTTGAAAAAAAAAAAACATTATTTATGTAAGAAAATACATATTATATCATATAGTGTGACAAATAAATCATATGGTGTGACAGCAAAACCCCATCACATGATATGGGGTCACTCAATATGAGGTTTCATGCACTTAGCAGAACAATGAGTCTTGTGGCTACATGCTAGGACCAAAATCATTATGCTCACTTTAACATGGTAACATAGATTTAAAGGTCATTTTGACCAAAAAACTATTTACTTTTTAAATTTTCCTGAAAAATGGATCACACCAAAAGACCGCGAAAAGTGGAACTGAGATAGGAGTGCTGGAAATACTTGATTTATTGAAAGAAATATGAGAGATAACTCACCAGGTAAACTTTCAATGTCTTTCTGAGAAGTTATTACACTTTCTGAATGAAGAAGGACCCCCTAGCCCTAACGGTCTCCACACAATTGCACATTTAAAAAACATAATTTAGGGTCACACCATATGATATTGATTTTTGGGACAAAATGTTTTTGTTTATGGCTTGTTCAAAAATATCATGCCTGGACTTTAAACACCACAGACTTACAAGTAGACATATTTTGTATTAATTGCATTTAAGTAATGGGAAAATATATTCATTTGATTTTTTTTAATTCAAAATCAAACTTTATGAAATGGGCTTGGGACAGTCATGCCATATGAGCTTTTTCTGGTTTGGCTGACAATTGTGAAAAATAGGAATATGACTGGCATGAATGGTCCATATGTTCATATAAAACATGTTTTTGCAGACTAGACATTTCTTTACTTCTTTAAGTTTGACACTCTGGACCAAAAAAAAAGGCCATGTCATGTCAACCACCCATTTACAGTACATCACAATCTCTCTTTGTTCAGATTAGCCCATTTTTTAATTGGTCATATCAAAGCCCAAGATTTGCATATGAAGAAGGAAACAAGGGAAGTGATGTATGGTAGTTTCATGACCATGACCGAACCTTTTTCAACAAAGCAAAGCTAAAAATGGATTTTTAATAAAAAATTTGATTAAAAAAAAAAAGATTCTGTCAAAGTGCAAAAGTGCACAGCCCTTCTTTTTTCCAGGTGCTGATGATGTGCAGTAGAACCTAATAGAACCCCAAAAAGAGTATACAACACACACGGAAGGATACTTTAACTGATCAGTTAAAGCAGCAGTTCCCAAACTTTTCCCCCCACGGACCACCTCCTACATCCTGACTCAGCTTGTGTACCCCCACCACCAAACACATTAATTAAAAAGTAACACATTCTATTGACGCGTTCCAAGCATCATGTTTAATAAGCTGCCTTTTTTATAGTCATTTCCTTTGTATTAGCTGCATTGTGTATAAGCCGCAGGACAGTGTTTTATGCAAGTGAAATAACAAAACCATATTAATACCATATTAACTGCCCCCTGGTATTAACTTGATAGCTGAAGAAATGTTTCAAAATCAATGTATAAGCTAAGGCTAATATAGGTACTCTTTTTTGGGGGGGGTCATCTTCAATTTCAGAAATACTTCACTCACATTCTTTACAGGATGCTTCATCACTGCTGTCTTTACAGTCTTTCTTGCCATCACAAACGCCACTCTGCTGAATGCAGGTACCATCACCACATCGTACCTCGTCCTCACCACAGCCTGGAGAATTAGAGTTCAAGGGAACATTTATTTCTATATAATTGCTGCACATTTCCTTAAGCATCTTAAACAGCAGATAAAGCTGCATTGGACATTATCTGATACTAAGACAAATGTACAACGTACAAGTACATCAGATGGCCTCAAGATTGCCCTTCTGCATGCAGTAATGTTAATACTTACCTTGATCCAGCCTAATTGGCTATTTCAATTCTAATTTACTTAAAGCAACACTAAGCACTTTTCCTCTGTCGCACGCATACTATTTGTTTATCCAGCAAAAAAAACAATGTCCACAGACAAGGTAGAGTATGTCGCACGATTTTATGAAAGTATGATGTATGGCGACATTGAAGCAAGTCAAATTTGTAGTTTCTTATCTCTCATTCCATCGAACTACAGATCCGCTACCCGATCTGGTAAACTTACATAGTGCCGATATAGGGCCGCGAAGTGAATGCAGAAGTGCTGTTCACAGGTTGATGAACCACTGAAATTATTTTGGCAACATTATCTTAAGGTTCAAAAAACTGTACGTTTAAAAGAACTGTAAGTAGGATTTTGGCCAAAACCGGTACTGCAACCACTTTCAAAATATTGTAGAGCGGTGTATCCCCTCCCCTTCCCCCGAAGTCGAAGTTGGCAACCTGGATGCCAAAACCCCACTGACTTTGTGATTAGTAAATAGGTGGAGCGTGGCGCATCAGGCCAAAATATATAAACATAATATATAAACATCAACATCAGTTGAGGGCTGCAACTTCACTTTTTAACATATCAGGGCCATTTTATGATTAACTGAAATAAATGTCTTACATAATGGTTCCTTTAAGTGGCTTGTAGTTTTTAGTGTTGGCATTTTAGCCTGGTTCATTCATTATTCAGTCTTTTGTAACGAACTGTTAACTTGTGAAAATAATGGTGTTGCTACCAAAATCCAAAAACAGAAATCAGATGGACTACAAGATGTAACATAAGGAAAATAAACACATTAAGAAGACTTACTGCATTGCAACTCATCACTATTGTCTCCACAGTCATTGACCCTGTCGCATACCCAGTATTTCGGCTTGCACATTCCATTGGAACAGGCAAATTGATCCTTTTCACATCCTGATCAATAAAATGTATTGTTATCATTAGTACTCTGTTCACAATCACACATACAGTGCCTATAGAAAGTCATCATACCCTTTTGAAATACTTACATTTTTGTCTTACAGCCTGAAATCAAAACCCATTTAAAAAAAAAAAAAAATTCAGTTTTATTTACAAATTTAGCTGTACAACATCAAAATAATGAAAAAAAGTCAACAGTTCTGAAAATTGATAAAAAAATAAAAATAAAAACTAGAATAGCAGGGTTGGAATAGTCATCATACCCCTTTTGATTTTGATGTTGTACAGCTAAATTTGTAATGATTTTTTTTTTTTCAGGCTGTAAGACAAAAAAAGTGACTATTTCAAAAGGGTATGATGACTTTCTATAGGCACCGTACACACACAAGTAGCAACAGGAAAAAATTACAGCTCAGTATGTACATGCAAGCTACTAAATTAACAATGTGCCAAGAAAACTACTTCTTCTAACAATATCTTAACATAGCAGACTCCCATGCTGAAGTTGACTAAAAAGAATAATAATAATCATCTGGAAATGGATCCTAATGCCTTAGCTTATACATATTCTTCCTTAAGATGCAGGGTGCATAAGTATAGACACTTCTACAGTATGTTATATTCCCATAGAGGCAGGCAGATTTTCATTTTTAAAGGTTATTTCATGGATCCAGGATGCTATGCATCCTTATGAAGTTCCCTTGGCCTTTGGAATTAAAATACCCCCACATCATCACATACCCTTCACATCACCTAGAGATTGGCATGGAGTACTTTCCATAAGATCATCTCTCAATGCAAACCAGCTGTACTGAAATAAAACTATGACAGGTCACTCAGTTGCACTCACTTATAGCCTACTGATTTCGCCATTGATGCGAGTGGATCTTTGCCCATGCTTCAATGATTTAGTGATTCTACCAGGCTATATCCCAAAGGCGACATTTAAGCGCTTCAACAGAAAAACAAACTTTAGTATCAGACTGCATTTCACTCATAATTTTATGGACAGCCCTCAGCTTAAGCATAAGGCTCTCCCTGAACTACTGTACACATCCTGTTGAAATGTTTCCTAGCCTGCTCTCATGCTTTGAGCAATTATATCTCCAGAACAGCTTAACGCACATGCTACAAGTATTTATATGGACTCAAAGATGAAGTGAATATATGTTGGAGGTCAAATGCCAAAGTCAAAAACACCTCAATAAACTTAATTTTGACCGCCGCACAGCAAAGCAATGGTCATACAGGTTTGGTCAGAGTTGTTTTTGTTTCCTGTACAGTGTGACCACTTCACAGCACACAATAACACAAGAGGCAATAGGTAGAACACAACATTTGATAGGGTGCAGGCTAACAGGCTAATTATTCACATTCCATATTCTACCATTAAAATAGTATCAGCCAACAAAAATCTTAACCCAAACAATAGTAAATATTGTATATGCATGTGCAAGGTGTAATCACTCTTACTTACGGCATTTTCGTTCATCACTCATATCTCCACAATCATTCCAACCATCACATTCCAGATCTTTATCAATGCAAATTCCGGAAGAACAAGCAAACTGTTCAGGGCATGCTGTGGAACATAAAAGAAATAGCAAGACATTAGGTCACAGGAAGGACACAGAGAAATAAGCACATGTTTTTGCTAGGGTTATATAGTTCATATTATTTCAGAATTTCCATATAGAGAAAGTGATTGTAAATCTTTTCATCATCACATGGGTACTGATAGTGTAACGTTACAATGGTGTTATACTGTAGCACATGGGGCCTCTATGAGACTACAGCCAGTTCATTTTGAAATAAACAATTATCTTTTTCATAATACACTTTAAAGATGAACTATGCAAATTTTTTAGCTTAATTTGCTTTAACAACTGATCAGCTTCGGAGTCATTGGAATGGTTATTTGACTTATTCCAGGTTGGATGATGGCTGTCTCGCTTTCCCCTAGCGCCTGTGAGCGGAAAAAACACGCTTGCAAGTTTATGGTTCACTGGACCGGTGGCAGTGACAAAGAGAAAGTCTCCAGCCTCGCAATCATGCTCATGAAAAGGCAGATTGACCAATTGAGAAATGTTGTAAAATATACACGCTAAAGCTGTAGGGGAAGCCCTGTAGAGAAACTGGCAAGCGTGAAACGAGAAAACAGCGAGGAAACTGCCAAACCTGCATAGTTCCTCTTTCCTTTGAGAGGGGCTGATACCAGGTAACAGAAGCCAAAAGCTGAAGCTGCAAGCCTAAGGGCTCTATTCTCAGGATCAAATGGGCATTGACGCAAGTCAATCGTGCAAGTTTCTTTGGGGGCGGTCCTAGCGCAAAAGGCTATAATGACTGCGTGAAAAGTGAACATTGCGCTCGGTGCAAAGTCAACAGGGGTTGTCTTAATTTAGTTAATTAGTCGTGGGTGTCTTTTGGGCGTAGCATGCAATAAACCAATTAGATTTCACACTCTCATTCTCTTTAAAAGCCTGGCGCATTGTTCCATGACCTGTTGGTATTGTATTATCATGGCCGATTTACCTGGGCGTCTACTCCAGAAGAGACCGATTTGCTTGTGCGTGAGGCATGGGCGGCGCGTAATGGAGGCTAAGCCTTCCCACATTTTGTGCTAAAATTGTGAAAATAATGTACATGATGTGTGAATATCATTTTCTAACATGGATAGTTCCGGTCCTTGATGATGATGGGCTGAATCGCGTTCGATGCCGTTATAAAATCCAACACAAACATACACCTTGACCGCATTTCGTTAATGCACTACCACAACTTGCACAAAAGTTAAAGTGGCTGCATCTCGATGTTGCATGGCAACCATTCATATGGAGGAAATATTTCTTGGCGGAAGAATGATTATCTATGAATACATCGTTACATTTGTCGTTGCTGTGCCTTTGTTTCATGAAATCAAATCGACATATAGTTACCGTTTTAGAAATGCAAGCTAAGTTTTTGAACAAAAAGTCACTCAACGCGTTATCAAAATTAACTTAATGCAGCGCTATATCCACGCGCACACATTTCGTTTGAACAGGAGAGATTACGCATGCAGGAGCGCAACTAGGCTACTTGTTGTTTTCTTTTACTCGGCTATCAGCACAAAATGTGAAGCTAATTCACTAACTCAATAGCCATCATGGATATTGCAAGTTATTTTAAACAAACAAAACAGAAAGGATGGAGGATGGAGGCAGCAAGAGGAGTTATTCCAGATGAGCAATAAGAAGGTAGACAATTGTCAGAACGCTACATAACAGCTGTTTAATGCCAGACGTTAAAGAGACCCTATGCAACTTTTTCATAGTCATAAAATCGCTCAGAAATCGTTGTGTTGCTTGACTGACCAGTTTCATCGAAACAGTAATATTTCCTCCCACTCCCAGTCCCTATCCGCTATTGCAACCTTGCAGTTTCTGCAGGAGACGATCGCTCCTTGTTTACATCTGGAAGTCTGAGACGCATAAGGAACAAGAAGAACCACGCTTGCAATTTATATATTTATATATAGCCTATATATGTATAAATATACACGCTAAAGCTGTCGGGGAAGCTCTGCAGAGCAATATGCAAGCATAAAACGAGCAAAAACGAAAAACGAAACCGAAACTAGAGATGAAATCGCCAATCCTGCATAGTTCCTCTTTAAAGGTACGCTAGAACAAAACTAAAGGTAACTAATTTAGCCATAGGCCTGTGTAATGTTCTATTATTGGATGTTGTTATGCTATGTAGGGTGTAGGCTACTTTTTGTTGACCAATACACAAACCTAAAACCGAGAAACGGACAAATATTATTTAATTATATTCGGGCTGCGTGCTCCTGCTGATGAAAGAAGTAGGGTGTGTGCACTGTGCACTCTTCCATATCCCCAAGCCTCATGCGCTCATAAAATAGCCTTTCAGCTATGCGCGAATGATTCCCGACTAGGTTTTTCCTGGTCAGTGGTGCACTTACTTTCTGCATCCATATATTAGCGACTGGCGAACTTTGCGCCAGACCACACCTCTTCTCTTCACTGACACGCCCGTTAGGGCGCAATATAATCTCCTATCTAGAGAACGGACATTTGCGCTGGAAAAATGAAGGATGCGCTCGCAGAGAATAGGAATTATAGGTTACGCAAGTTGCGAAAGCTCACTGCGCGGTCTGCATAATCGGGCCCCAAGAGTTTATTTTACTGTCTATGGAGTTAGCTTAAGATGGAAAGAAACCATGAAAAGTGTCAGTTTAAAAAGTTGCCTGAAGCACAGTGATTAGTGCTGCTAGTACTATCACACGCATCACGTACTGCGCGTAGGGCACCAAGAGATGGAGAAGGGACCAACATTTAAACATTTAATAATAGCTTTACTGCAAACTATTTTTCACTCTTGTTAGAGAATGTTTACAATGTGAAAAACCATCAACAGTATGCTTCATAAAGATGATACTTTTTCGAGTCACTAAGATCCAACTTCAAAGCATGCTACTCCATTTAATATATGAGCCATATGCTGTTATAAGTGCATTTTCACATTTATCCTGGTCATTGTAAGTGGCATTCACACATGCTACATATAGTTTTTTTCAGCACAGTCTAGGCCAGGGGCATCACTAGGAATTAAGGTTTGCCCCCCCCCCCCCCATGTTTCATGTTTGTGTAGGCAATATAAAAACCATGGTGGATCGGATACTTAGGGGCTGAGCAATTTACAGAAATATGTAGTGTGTGCCTTACTGAAATAAATGGCAATTTTTATTTAGTGATAAAAAATGACTTTTTGACACTTTTTGTGCTCCATACTTGTGAGAGCTGATCTGACCTGACTTGTTTGCGCGGTAGCATACACATGACGTGCACACATGATGATTCTCTATAATAACTTTTTACTACATTGCAATGAACAAAGTAAAGGCAAAGAAAGTGTTTATTTGTCAAACAAATTTGGATGCAATATGTGTCTCGAATTGGATGCCATACAGAAGTTTGCTAGATCTCAAAAGCGGATTATGAACGTGCGTTGCCATAGAGAAACACATGATAACGTTGGATTATGAACAGGCTACTATACCACAAAAAACACAAAAACATGGGGTAAGTGGAGCTAAAGTTATTATTTTGCTGTCACTTGGTCTGTTTTATAACCTAGAAGGTTGTATTTGGTATCTATGGATAGCTCTGTGTCTCCTTTTTCATCTTACATGCGTACATATGTCTAATCGCGGGTCCATTAGTAAATCAAACGAGAGTAACGAGAGTCGCCTCAGCTATATGACATTATTATTTGTTTGTCACTTCATCTGTTTGTATAACACCGAAGGATCAATGTATTTGGTATCAATGGAAAGCTCTATTTCCCCTCTTTCATCTGATATGCGTGACATGCCTCTGCGATCCCGGTTGCGCTGCAAAGGGCCGTCGCCGTTGTTTTCTGCATCGTTTGTGTACATGTAAGACATTGACAGCAGCACGTTGTTTAACATTTTTTTTTCTGGGGCACCGCTTATTTTTACTGGGGCACGTGCCCCAGTAAAACATGCCTAGTGACGCCCCTGGTCTAGGCTACGCAGATCTGCAACAATATCATGTATTCATACTTGCATTGATTTGATTTGATTTTAAATAATGAAAAATACAAAAAGCATACTACAAAAATTCTTATAGCCCCTCTGATGTGTTAGCAAATTAGGGTCGGTCTTATGATTTTGAAAGTAACATCATTTGTAACGTTAGTTTTCCGATTCGTCATTATAAAATCGATTTATCAGTCGATTCATAGTACATTTGAACCGATCCAGGGGTTTGCCTTCCGATTCTGATTCACTCGCATTTTGAACGTTCTGAATGATTTCCGATACGTATCGGTTAATCTTTACACCCCTAATTACAATCCATCGTCACTTACGGTTGCCAGGGTCATAAGCATTGAACTCTGCTTGAAATCCTTTGTCTGTGTAAGACTCATCGGAATGAAAGGAAACTTCCACTTCATCTGACGTGCTTGTGAGTGACAACGTAGACCGCTCTCCACAATATCTGTCAAAACAGAAAAAAAATGCTAATATTGTTATGCAAGGCAATCATTAAAACTCATTCTATCTGTTCTCAATGTCTTAAGAAGATTGAAATTGAAATTTCAGTTTTCTGTCAGTGGAAAAGACCTATCTGTGACACGGCATGTGACGTCACCGAGTTATATCAGCTCTTGTCACATGTCAGTCTTCCTCTAGTGACTGTGACATCAGCT